>NW_028324164.1:308333-462500 GCF_054372755.1 Phalangium opilio
GAGAATATTTTGGAAAAGGTGGTAGCTAATTAGTAGGAGAATGTTTTGGAAAAGGTGGCAGCTAATTAGTAGGAGAATATTTTGGAAAAGGTGGCAGCTAGTTAGTAGGAGAATATTTTGGAAAAGGTGGCAGTTAATTAATAGGAGAATATTTTGGAAAAGGTGGCAGCTAATTAATAGCAGAATATTTTGGAAAAGGTGGCAGCTAACTATTAGGAGAATATTTTAGAAAAGGTGGCAGCTAATTAGTAGGAGAATATTTTAGAAAAGGTGGCAGCTAATTAGTAGGAGAATATTTTGGAAAAGGTGGCAGCTAATTAATAGGAGAATATATTGGAAAAGGTGGCAGCTAATTAATAGCAGAATATTTTGGAAAAGGTGGCAGCTAATTAATAGAAAAATATTTAGGAAAAGGTGGCAACTAATTAATAGGAGAATATTTTGGAAAAGGTGGCAACGAACTATTGGAACCATTGTTTTGGAAAAGGTGGCAGCTAACTATTAGGAGAATATTTTGGAAAAGGTGGTAGCTAATTAGTAGGAGAATGTTTTGGAAAAGGTGGCAGCTAACTATTAGGAGAATATTTTGGAAAAGGTGGTAGCTAATTAGTAGGAGAATGTTTTGGAAAAGGTGGCAGCTAATTAGTAGGAGAATATTTTGGAAAAGGTGGCAGCTAGTTAGTAGGAGAATATTTTGGAAAAGGTGGCAGTTAATTAATAGGAGAATATTTTGGAAAAGGTGGCAGCTAATTAATAGCAGAATATTTTGGAAAAGGTGGCAGCTAATTAATAGCAAAATATTTAGGAAGAGGTGGCAACTAATTAATAGGAGAATATTTAGGAAGAGGTGGCAACTAATTAATAGGAGAATATTTTGGAAAAGGTGGCAACGAATTAATAGGAGAATATTTTGGAAAAGGTGGCAGCTAACTATTAGGAGAATATTTTGGAAAAGGTGGCAGTTAATTAATAGGAGAATATTTTGGAAAAGGTGGCAGCTAATTAATAGGAGAATATTTTGGAAAAGGTGGCAGCTAATTAATAGCAGAATATATTGGAAAAGGTGGCAGCTAATTAATAGCAGAATATTTTGGAAAAGGTGGCAGCTAATTAATAGAAAAATATTTAGGAAAAGGTGGCAACTAATTAATAGGAGAATATTTTGGAAAAGGTGGCAACGAACTATTGGAACCATTGTTTTGGAAAAGGTGGCAGCTAACTATTAGGAGAATATTTTGGAAAAGGTGGCAGCTAATTAATAGGAGAATATTTTGGAAAAGGTGGCAGCTAATTAATAGGAGAATATTTTGGAAAAGGTGGCAGCTAATTAATAGGAGAATATTTTGGAAAAGGTGGCAGCTAGTTAGTAGGAGAATATTTTGGAAAAGGTGGCAACGAACTATTGGAACCATTGTTTTGGAAAAGGTGGCAGCTAACTATTAGGAGAATATTTTGGAAAAGGTGGCTGCTAATTAGTAGGAGAACATTTTGGAAAAGGTGGCAGCTAATTAGTAGGACAATATTTTAGAAAAGGTGGCAGCTAGTTAGTAGGAGAATATTTTGGAAAAGGTGGCAGTTAATTAATAGGAGAATATTTTGGAAAAGGTGGCAGCTAATTAATAGGAGAATATTTTTGAAAAGGTGGCAACGAATTATTGGAACCATTGTTTTGGAAAAGGTGGCAGCTAACTATTAGGAGAATATTTTGGAAAAGGTGGTAGCTAATTAGTAGGAGAATGTTTTGGAAAAGGTGGCAGCTAACTATTAGGAGAATATTTTAGAAAAGGTGGCAGCTAATTAATAGGAGAATATTTTGGAAAAGGTGGCAGCTAACTATTAGGAGAATATTTTGGAAAAGGTGGCTGCTAATTAGTAGGAGAACATTTTGGAAAAGGTGGCAGCTAATTAGTAGGAGAATATTTTGGAAAAGGTGGCAGCTAACTATTAGGAGAATATTTTGGAAAAGGTGGCAGCTAATTAGTAGGAGAATATTTTGGAAAAGGTGGCAGCTAATTAGTAGGAGAATATTTTGGAAAAGGTGGCAGCTAGTTAGTAGGAGAATATTTTGGAATAGGTTACAGTTAATTAATAGGAGAATATTTTGGAAAAGGTGGCAGCTAATTAATAGGAGAATATTTTGGAAAAGGTGGCAACGAATTATTGGAACCATTGTTTTGGAAAAGGTGGCAGCTAACTATTAGGAGAATATTTTGGAAAAGGTGGTAGCTAATTAGTAGGAGAATGTTTTGGAAAAGGTGGCAACGAATTATTGGAACCATTGTTTTGGAAAAGGTGGCAGCTAACTATTAGGAGAATATTTTGGAAAAGGTGGTAGCTAATTAGTAGGAGAATGTTTTGGAAAAGGTGGCAGCTAACTATTAGGAGAATATTTTGGAAAAGGTGGCAGTTAATTAATAGGAGAATATTTTGGAAAAGGTGGTAGCTAATTAGTAGGAGAATGTTTTGGAAAAGGTGGTAGCTATTTAGTAGGAGAATGTTTTGGAAAAGGTGGCAGCTAACTATTAGGAGAATATTTTGGAAAAGGTGGCAGCTAATTAGCAGGAGAATATTTTGGAAAAGGTGGCAGCTAGTTAGTAGGAGAATATTTTGGAAAAGGTGGCAGTTAATTAATAGGAGAATATTTTGGAAAAGGTGGTAGCTAATTAGTTGGAGAATGTTTTGGAAAAGGTGGTAGCTAATTAGTAGGAGAATGTTTTGGAAAAGGTGGCAGCTAACTATTAGGAGAATATTTTGGAAAAGGTGGCAGCTAATTAGTAGGAAAATATTTAGGAAAAGGTGGCAACTAATTAATAGGAGAATATTTTGGAAAAGGTGGCAACGAACTATTGGAACCATTGTTTTGGAAAAGGTGGCAGCTAACTATTAGGAGAATATTTTGGAAAAGGTGGTAGCTAATTAGTAGGAGAATGTTTTGGAAAAGGTGGCAGCTAACTATTAGGAGAATATTTTGGAAAAGGTGGTAGCTAATTAGTAGGAGAATGTTTTGGAAAAGGTGGCAGCTAATTAGTAGGAGAATATTTTGGAAAAGGTGGCAGCTAGTTAGTAGGAGAATATTTTGGAAAAGGTGGCAGTTAATTAATAGGAGAATATTTTGGAAAAGGTGGCAGCTAATTAATAGCAGAATATTTTGGAAAAGGTGGCAGCTAATTAATAGCAAAATATTTAGGAAGAGGTGGCAACTAATTAATAGGAGAATATTTAGGAAGAGGTGGCAACTAATTAATAGGAGAATATTTTGGAAAAGGTGGCAACGAATTAATAGGAGAATATTTTGGAAAAGGTGGCAGCTAACTATTAGGAGAATATTTTGGAAAAGGTGGCAGTTAATTAATAGGAGAATATTTTGGAAAAGGTGGCAGCTAATTAATAGGAGAATATTTTGGAAAAGGTGGCAGCTAATTAATAGCAGAATATATTGGAAAAGGTGGCAGCTAATTAATAGCAGAATATTTTGGAAAAGGTGGCAGCTAATTAATAGAAAAATATTTAGGAAAAGGTGGCAACTAATTAATAGGAGAATATTTTGGAAAAGGTGGCAACGAACTATTGGAACCATTGTTTTGGAAAAGGTGGCAGCTAACTATTAGGAGAATATTTTGGAAAAGGTGGCAGCTAATTAATAGGAGAATATTTTGGAAAAGGTGGCAGCTAATTAATAGGAGAATATTTTGGAAAAGGTGGCAGCTAATTAATAGGAGAATATTTTGGAAAAGGTGGCAGCTAGTTAGTAGGAGAATATTTTGGAAAAGGTGGCAACGAACTATTGGAACCATTGTTTTGGAAAAGGTGGCAGCTAACTATTAGGAGAATATTTTGGAAAAGGTGGCTGCTAATTAGTAGGAGAACATTTTGGAAAAGGTGGCAGCTAATTAGTAGGAGAATATTTTAGAAAAGGTGGCAGCTAGTTAGTAGGAGAATATTTTGGAAAAGGTGGCAGTTAATTAATAGGAGAATATTTTGGAAAAGGTGGCAGCTAATTAATAGGAGAATATTTTTGAAAAGGTGGCAACGAATTATTGGAACCATTGTTTTGGAAAAGGTGGCAGCTAACTATTAGGAGAATATTTTGGAAAAGGTGGTAGCTAATTAGTAGGAGAATGTTTTGGAAAAGGTGGCAGCTAACTATTAGGAGAATATTTTAGAAAAGGTGGCAGCTAATTAATAGGAGAATATTTTGGAAAAGGTGGCAGCTAACTATTAGGAGAATATTTTGGAAAAGGTGGCTGCTAATTAGTAGGAGAACATTTTGGAAAAGGTGGCAGCTAATTAGTAGGAGAATATTTTGGAAAAGGTGGCAGCTAACTATTAGGAGAATATTTTGGAAAAGGTGGCAGCTAATTAGTAGGAGAATATTTTGGAAAAGGTGGCAGCTAATTAGTAGGAGAATATTTTGGAAAAGGTGGCAGCTAGTTAGTAGGAGAATATTTTGGAATAGGTTACAGTTAATTAATAGGAGAATATTTTGGAAAAGGTGGCAGCTAATTAATAGGAGAATATTTTGGAAAAGGTGGCAACGAATTATTGGAACCATTGTTTTGGAAAAGGTGGCAGCTAACTATTAGGAGAATATTTTGGAAAAGGTGGTAGCTAATTAGTAGGAGAATGTTTTGGAAAAGGTGGCAACGAATTATTGGAACCATTGTTTTGGAAAAGGTGGCAGCTAACTATTAGGAGAATATTTTGGAAAAGGTGGTAGCTAATTAGTAGGAGAATGTTTTGGAAAAGGTGGCAGCTAACTATTAGGAGAATATTTTGGAAAAGGTGGCAGTTAATTAATAGGAGAATATTTTGGAAAAGGTGGTAGCTAATTAGTAGGAGAATGTTTTGGAAAAGGTGGTAGCTATTTAGTAGGAGAATGTTTTGGAAAAGGTGGCAGCTAACTATTAGGAGAATATTTTGGAAAAGGTGGCAGCTAATTAGCAGGAGAATATTTTGGAAAAGGTGGCAGCTAGTTAGTAGGAGAATATTTTGGAAAAGGTGGCAGTTAATTAATAGGAGAATATTTTGGAAAAGGTGGTAGCTAATTAGTTGGAGAATGTTTTGGAAAAGGTGGTAGCTAATTAGTAGGAGAATGTTTTGGAAAAGGTGGCAGCTAACTATTAGGAGAATATTTTGGAAAAGGTGGCAGCTAATTAGTAGGAAAATATTTTGGAAAAGGTGGCAGCTAATTAGTAGGAGAATATTTTGGAAAAGGTGGCAGCTAGTTAGTAGGAGAATATTTTGGAAAAGGTGGCAGTTAATTAATAGGAGAATATTTTGGAAAAGGTGGCAGCTAATTAATAGGAGAATATTTTGGAAAAGGTGGCAGCTAATTAATAGCAGAATATTTTGGAAAAGGTGGCAGCTAATTAATAGGAAAATATTTAGGAAAAGGTGGCAACTAATTAATAGGAGAATATTTTGGAAAAGGTGGCAACGAACTATTGGAACCATTGTTTTGGAAAAGGTGGCAGCTAACTATTAGGAGAATATTTTGGAAAAGGTGGCAGCTAATTAATAGGAGAATATTTTGGAAAAGGTGGCAGCTAACTATTAGGAGAATATTTTGGAAAAGGTGGCAGCTAATTAGTAGGAGAATATTTTGGAAAAGGTGGCAGCTAATTAGTAGGAGAATATTTTGGAAAAGGTGGCAGCTAGTTAGTAGGAGAATATTTTGGAATAGGTGGCAGTTAATTAATAGGAGAATATTTTGGAAAAGGTGGCAGCTAATTAATAGGAGAATATTTTGGAAAAGGTGGCAACGAATTATTGGAACCATTGTTTTGGAAAAGGTGGCAGCTAACTATTAGGAGAATATTTTGGAAAAGGTGGTAGCTAATTAGTAGGAGAATGTTTTGGAAAAGGTGGCAACGAATTATTGGAACCATTGTTTTGGAAAAGGTGGCAGCTAACTATTAGGAGAATATTTTGGAAAAGGTGGTAGCTAATTAGTAGGAGAATGTTTTGGAAAAGGTGGCAGCTAACTATTAGGAGAATATTTTGGAAAAGGTGGCAGCTAGTTAGTAGGAGAATATTTTGGAAAAGGTGGCAGTTAATTAATAGGAGAATATTTTGGAAAAGGTGGCAGTTAATTAATAGGAGAATATTTTGGAAAAGGTGGTAGCTAATTAGTAGGAGAATGTTTTGGAAAAGGTGGTAGCTATTTAGTAGGAGAATATTTTGGAAAAGGTGGCAGCTAACTATTAGGAGAATATTTTAGAAAAGGTGGCAGCTAATTAGTAGGAGAATATTTTAGAAAAGGTGGCAGCTAACTAGTAGGAGAATATTTTGGAAAAGGTGGCAGCTAATTAATAGGAGAATATTTTGGAAAAGGTGGCAGCTAATTAATAGCAGAATATTTTGGAAAAGGTGGCAGCTAATTAATAGGAAAATATTTAGGAAAAGGTGGCAACTAACTAATAGGAGAATATTTTGGAAAAGGTGGCAACGAACTATTGGAACCATTGTTTTGGAAAAGGTGGCAGCTAACTATTAGGAGAATATTTTGGAAAAGGTGGCAGCTAATTAATAGGAGAATATTTTGGAAAAGGTGGCAGCTAACTATTAGGAGAATATTTTGGAAAAGGTGGCAGCTAATTAGTAGGAGAATATTTTGGAAAAGGTGGCAGCTAGTTAGTAGGAGAATATTTTGGAATAGGTGGCAGTTAATTAATAGGAGAATATTTTGGAAAAGGTGGCAGCTAATTAATAGGAGAATATTTTGGAAAAGGTGGCAACGAATTATTGGAACCATTGTTTTGGAAAAGGTGGCAGCTAACTATTAGGAGAATATTTTGGAAAAGGTGGTAGCTAAATAGTAGGAGAATGTTTTGGAAAAGGTGGCAACGAATTATTGGAACCATTGTTTTGGAAAAGGTGGCAGCTAACTATTAGGAGAATATTATGGAAAAGGTGGTAGCTAATTAGTAGGAGAATGTTTTGGAAAAGGTGGCAGCTAACTATTAGGAGAATATTTTGGAAAAGGTGGCAGCTAGTTTAGTAGGAGAATGTTTTGGAAAAGGTGGCAGCTAACTATTAGGAGAATATTTTGGAAAAGGTGGCAGCTAGTTAGTAGGAGAATATTTTGGAAAAGGTGGCAGTTAATTAATAGGAGAATATTTTGGAAAAGGTGGTAGCTAATTAGTAGGAGAATATTTTGGAAAAGGTGGCAACGAATTATTGGAACCATTGTTTTGGAAAAGGTGGCAGCTAACTATTAGGAGAATATTTTGGAAAAGGTGGTAGCTAATTAGTAGGAGAATGTTTTGGAAAAGTGGCAACGAATTATTGGAACCATTGTTTTGGAAAAGGTGGCAGCTAACTATTAGGAGAATATTATGGAAAAGGTGGTAGCTAATTAGTAGGAGAATGTTTTGGAAAAGGTGGCAGCTAACTATTAGGAGAATATTTTGGAAAAGGTGGCAGCTAGTTTAGTAGGAGAATGTTTTGGAAAAGGTGGCAGCTAACTATTAGGAGAATATTTTGGAAAAGGTGGCAGCTAGTTAGTAGGAGAATATTTTGGAAAAGGTGGCAGTTAATTAATAGGAGAATATTTTGGAAAAGGTGGTAGCTAATTAGTAGGAGAATGTTTTGGAAAAGGTGGCAGCTAGTTAGTAGGAGAATATTTTGGAAAAGGTGGCAGTTAATTAATAGGAGAATATTTTGGAAAAGGTGGTAGCTAATTAGTAGGAGAATGTTTTGGAAAAGGTGGTAGCTATTTAGTAGGAGAATGTTTTGGAAAAGGTGGCAGCTAACTATTAGGAGAATATTTTGGAAAAGGTGGCAGCTAACTATTAGGAGAATATTTTGGAAAAGGTGGCAGCTAATTAGTAGGAGAATATTTTGGAAAAGGTGGCAGCTAATTAGTAGGAGAATATTTTGGAAAAGGTGGCAGCTAGTTAGTAGGAGAATATTTTGGAATAGGTGGCAGTTAATTAATAGGAGAATATTTTGGAAAAGGTGGCAGCTAATTAATAGGAGAATATTTTGGAAAAGGTGGCAACGAATTATTGGAACCATTGTTTTGGAAAAGGTGGCAGCTAACTATTAGGAGAATATTTTGGAAAAGGTGGTAGCTAATTAGTAGGAGAATGTTTTGGAAAAGGTGGCAACGAATTATTGGAACCATTGTTTTGGAAAAGGTGGCAGCTAACTATTAGGAGAATATTTTGGAAAAGGTGGTAGCTAATTAGTAGGAGAATGTTTTGGAAAAGGTGGCAGCTAACTATTAGGAGAATATTTTGGAAAAGGTGGCAGCTAGTTAGTAGGAGAATATTTTGGAAAAGGTGGCAGTTAATTAATAGGAGAATATTTTGGAAAAGGTGGCAGTTAATTAATAGGAGAATATTTTGGAAAAGGTGGTAGCTAATTAGTAGGAGAATGTTTTGGAAAAGGTGGTAGCTATTTAGTAGGAGAATATTTTGGAAAAGGTGGCAGCTAACTATTAGGAGAATATTTTAGAAAAGGTGGCAGCTAATTAGTAGGAGAATATTTTAGAAAAGGTGGCAGCTAACTAGTAGGAGAATATTTTGGAAAAGGTGGCAGCTAATTAATAGCAGAATATTTTGGAAAAGGTGGCAGCTAATTAATAGGAAAATATTTAGGAAAAGGTGGCAACTAATTAATAGGAGAATATTTTGGAAAAGGTGGCAACGAACTATTGGAACCATTGTTTTGGAAAAGGTGGCAGCTAACTATTAGGAGAATATTTTGGAAAAGGTGGCAGCTAATTAATAGGAGAATATTTTGGAAAAGGTGGCAGCTAACTATTAGGAGAATATTTTGGAAAAGGTGGCAGCTAATTAGTAGGAGAATATTTTGGAAAAGGTGGCAGCTAGTTAGTAGGAGAATATTTTGGAATAGGTGGCAGTTAATTAATAGGAGAATATTTTGGAAAAGGTGGCAGCTAATTAATAGGAGAATATTTTGGAAAAGGTGGCAACGAATTATTGGAACCATTGTTTTGGAAAAGGTGGCAGCTAACTATTAGGAGAATATTTTGGAAAAGGTAGTAGCTAATTAGTAGGAGAATGTTTTGGAAAAGGTGGCAACGAATTATTGGAACCATTGTTTTGGAAAAGGTGGCAGCTAACTATTAGGAGAATATTATGGAAAAGGTGGTAGCTAATTAGTAGGAGAATGTTTTGGAAAAGGTGGCAGCTAACTATTAGGAGAATATTTTGGAAAAGGTGGCAGCTAGTTTAGTAGGAGAATGTTTTGGAAAAGGTGGCAGCTAACTATTAGGAGAATATTTTGGAAAAGGTGGCAGCTAGTTAGTAGGAGAATATTTTGGAAAAGGTGGCAGTTAATTAATAGGAGAATATTTTGGAAAAGGTGGTAGCTAATTAGTAGGAGAATGTTTTGGAAAAGGTGGCAACGAATTATTGGAACCATTGTTTTGGAAAAGGTGGCAGCTAACTATTAGGAGAATATTATGGAAAAGGTGGTAGCTAATTAGTAGGAGAATGTTTTGGAAAAGGTGGCAGCTAACTATTAGGAGAATATTTTGGAAAAGGTGGCAGCTAGTTTAGTAGGAGAATGTTTTGGAAAAGGTGGCAGCTAACTATTAGGAGAATATTTTGGAAAAGGTGGCAGCTAGTTAGTAGGAGAATATTTTGGAAAAGGTGGCAGTTAATTAATAGGAGAATATTTTGGAAAAGGTGGTAGCTAATTAGTAGGAGAATGTTTTGGAAAAGGTGGCAGCTAGTTAGTAGGAGAATATTTTGGAAAAGGTGGCAGTTAATTAATAGGAGAATATTTTGGAAAAGGTGGTAGCTAATTAGTAGGAGAATGTTTTGGAAAAGGTGGTAGCTATTTAGTAGGAGAATGTTTTGGAAAAGGTGGCAGCTAACTATTAGGAGAATATTTTGGAAAAGGTGGCAGCTAACTATTAGGAGAATATTTTGGAAAAGGTGGCAGCTAATTAGTAGGAGAATATTTTGGAAAAGGTGGCAGCTAATTAGTAGGAGAATATTTTGGAAAAGGTGGCAGCTAGTTAGTAGGAGAATATTTTGGAATAGGTGGCAGTTAATTAATAGGAGAATATTTTGGAAAAGGTGGCAGCTAATTAATAGGAGAATATTTTGGAAAAGGTGGCAACGAATTATTGGAACCATTGTTTTGGAAAAGGTGGCAGCTAACTATTAGGAGAATATTTTGGAAAAGGTGGTAGCTAATTAGTAGGAGAATGTTTTGGAAAAGGTGGCAACGAATTATTGGAACCATTGTTTTGGAAAAGGTGGCAGCTAACTATTAGGAGAATATTTTGGAAAAGGTGGTAGCTAATTAGTAGGAGAATGTTTTGGAAAAGGTGGCAGCTAACTATTAGGAGAATATTTTGGAAAAGGTGGCAGCTAGTTAGTAGGAGAATATTTTGGAAAAGGTGGCAGTTAATTAATAGGAGAATATTTTGGAAAAGGTGGCAGTTAATTAATAGGAGAATATTTTGGAAAAGGTGGTAGCTAATTAGTAGGAGAATGTTTTGGAAAAGGTGGTAGCTATTTAGTAGGAGAATATTTTGGAAAAGGTGGCAGCTAACTATTAGGAGAATATTTTAGAAAAGGTGGCAGCTAATTAGTAGGAGAATATTTTAGAAAAGGTGGCAGCTAACTAGTAGGAGAATATTTTGGAAAAGGTGGCAGCTAATTAATAGCAGAATATTTTGGAAAAGGTGGCAGCTAATTAATAGGAAAATATTTAGGAAAAGGTGGCAACTAATTAATAGGAGAATATTTTGGAAAAGGTGGCAACGAACTATTGGAACCATTGTTTTGGAAAAGGTGGCAGCTAACTATTAGGAGAATATTTTGGAAAAGGTGGCAGCTAATTAATAGGAGAATATTTTGGAAAAGGTGGCAGCTAACTATTAGGAGAATATTTTGGAAAAGGTGGCAGCTAATTAGTAGGAGAATATTTTGGAAAAGGTGGCAGCTAGTTAGTAGGAGAATATTTTGGAATAGGTGGCAGTTAATTAATAGGAGAATATTTTGGAAAAGGTGGCAGCTAATTAATAGGAGAATATTTTGGAAAAGGTGGCAACGAATTATTGGAACCATTGTTTTGGAAAAGGTGGCAGCTAACTATTAGGAGAATATTTTGGAAAAGGTAGTAGCTAATTAGTAGGAGAATGTTTTGGAAAAGGTGGCAACGAATTATTGGAACCATTGTTTTGGAAAAGGTGGCAGCTAACTATTAGGAGAATATTATGGAAAAGGTGGTAGCTAATTAGTAGGAGAATGTTTTGGAAAAGGTGGCAGCTAACTATTAGGAGAATATTTTGGAAAAGGTGGCAGCTAGTTTAGTAGGAGAATGTTTTGGAAAAGGTGGCAGCTAACTATTAGGAGAATATTTTGGAAAAGGTGGCAGCTAGTTAGTAGGAGAATATTTTGGAAAAGGTGGCAGTTAATTAATAGGAGAATATTTTGGAAAAGGTGGCAGCTAGTTAGTAGGAGAATATTTTGGAAAAGGTGGCAGTTAATTAATAGGAGAATATTTTGGAAAAGGTGGCAGTTAATTAATAGGAGAATATTTTGGAAAAGGTGGTAGCTAATTAGTAGGAGAATGTTTTGGAAAAGGTGGTAGCTATTTAGTAGGAGAATATTTTGGAAAAGGTGGCAGCTAACTATTAGGAGAATATTTTAGAAAAGGTGGCAGCTAATTAGTAGGAGAATATTTTAGAAAAGGTGGCAGCTAACTAGTAGGAGAATATTTTGGAAAAGGTGGCAGCTAATTAATAGGAGAATATTTTGGAAAAGGTGGCAGCTAATTAATAGCAGAATATTTTGGAAAAGGTGGCAGCTAATTAATAGGAAAATATTTAGGAAAGGTGGCAACTAACTAATAGGAGAATATTTTGGAAAAGGTGGCAACGAACTATTGGAACCATTGTTTTGGAAAAGGTGGCAGCTAACTATTAGGAGAATATTTTGGAAAAGGTGGCAGCTAATTAATAGGAGAATATTTTGGAAAAGGTGGCAGCTAACTATTAGGAGAATATTTTGGAAAAGGTGGCAGCTAATTAGTAGGAGAATATTTTGGAAAAGGTGGCAGCTAGTTAGTAGGAGAATATTTTGGAATAGGTGGCAGTTAATTAATAGGAGAATATTTTGGAAAAGGTGGCAGCTAATTAATAGGAGAATATTTTGGAAAAGGTGGCAACGAATTATTGGAACCATTGTTTTGGAAAAGGTGGCAGCTAACTATTAGGAGAATATTTTGGAAAAGGTGGTAGCTAATTAGTAGGAGAATGTTTTGGAAAAGGTGGCAACGAATTATTGGAACCATTGTTTTGGAAAAGGTGGCAGCTAACTATTAGGAGAATATTATGGAAAAGGTGGTAGCTAATTAGTAGGAGAATGTTTTGGAAAAGGTGGCAGCTAACTATTAGGAGAATATTTTGGAAAAGGTGGCAGCTAGTTTAGTAGGAGAATGTTTTGGAAAAGGTGGCAGCTAACTATTAGGAGAATATTTTGGAAAAGGTGGCAGCTAGTTAGTAGGAGAATATTTTGGAAAAGGTGGCAGTTAATTAATAGGAGAATATTTTGGAAAAGGTGGTAGCTAATTAGTAGGAGAATATTTTCGAAAAGGTGGCAACGAATTATTGGAACCATTGTTTTGGAAAAGGTGGCAGCTAACTATTAGGAGAATATTTTGGAAAAGGTGGTAGCTAATTAGTAGGAGAATGTTTTGGAAAAGTGGCAACGAATTATTGGAACCATTGTTTTGGAAAAGGTGGCAGCTAACTATTAGGAGAATATTTTGGAAAAGGTGGTAGCTAATTAGTAGGAGAATGTTTTGGAAAAGGTGGCAGCTAACTATTAGGAGAATATTTTGGAAAAGGTGGCAGCTAGTTAGTAGGAGAATATTTTGGAAAAGGTGGCAGTTAATTAATAGGAGAATATTTTGGAAAAGGTGGCAGTTAATTAATAGGAGAATATTTTGGAAAAGGTGGTAGCTAATTAGTAGGAGAATGTTTTGGAAAAGGTGGTAGCTATTTAGTAGGAGAATATTTTGGAAAAGGTGGCAGCTAACTATTAGGAGAATATTTTAGAAAAGGTGGCAGCTAATTAGTAGGAGAATATTTTAGAAAAGGTGGCAGCTAACTAGTAGGAGAATATTTTGGAAAAGGTGGCAGCTAATTAATAGCAGAATATTTTGGAAAAGGTGGCAGCTAATTAATAGGAAAATATTTAGGAAAAGGTGGCAACTAATTAATAGGAGAATATTTTGGAAAAGGTGGCAACGAACTATTGGAACCATTGTTTTGGAAAAGGTGGCAGCTAACTATTAGGAGAATATTTTGGAAAAGGTGGCAGCTAATTAATAGGAGAATATTTTGGAAAAGGTGGCAGCTAACTATTAGGAGAATATTTTGGAAAAGGTGGCAGCTAATTAGTAGGAGAATATTTTGGAAAAGGTGGCAGCTAGTTAGTAGGAGAATATTTTGGAATAGGTGGCAGTTAATTAATAGGAGAATATTTTGGAAAAGGTGGCAGCTAATTAATAGGAGAATATTTTGGAAAAGGTGGCAACGAATTATTGGAACCATTGTTTTGGAAAAGGTGGCAGCTAACTATTAGGAGAATATTTTGGAAAAGGTAGTAGCTAATTAGTAGGAGAATGTTTTGGAAAAGGTGGCAACGAATTATTGGAACCATTGTTTTGGAAAAGGTGGCAGCTAACTATTAGGAGAATATTATGGAAAAGGTGGTAGCTAATTAGTAGGAGAATGTTTTGGAAAAGGTGGCAGCTAACTATTAGGAGAATATTTTGGAAAAGGTGGCAGCTAGTTTAGTAGGAGAATGTTTTGGAAAAGGTGGCAGCTAACTATTAGGAGAATATTTTGGAAAAGGTGGCAGCTAGTTAGTAGGAGAATATTTTGGAAAAGGTGGCAGTTAATTAATAGGAGAATATTTTGGAAAAGGTGGTAGCTAATTAGTAGGAGAATATTTTGGAAAAGGTGGCAACGAATTATTGGAACCATTGTTTTGGAAAAGGTGGCAGCTAACTATTAGGAGAATATTTTGGAAAAGGTGGTAGCTAATTAGTATGAGAATGTTTTGGAAAAGGTGGCAACGAATTATTGGAACCATTGTTTTGGAAAAGGTGGCAGCTAACTATTAGGAGAATATTATGGAAAAGGTGGTAGCTAATTAGTAGGAGAATGTTTTGGAAAAGGTGGCAGCTAACTATTAGGAGAATATTTTGGAAAAGGTGGCAGCTAGTTTAGTAGGAGAATGTTTTGGAAAAGGTGGCAGCTAACTATTAGGAGAATATTTTGGAAAAGGTGGCAGCTAGTTAGTAGGAGAATATTTTGGAAAAGGTGGCAGTTAATTAATAGGAGAATATTTTGGAAAAGGTGGTAGCTAATTAGTAGGAGAATGTTTTGGAAAAGGTGGCAGCTAGTTAGTAGGAGAATATTTTGGAAAAGGTGGCAGTTAATTAATAGGAGAATATTTTGGAAAAGGTGGTAGCTAATTAGTAGGAGAATGTTTTGGAAAAGGTGGTAGCTATTTAGTAGGAGAATGTTTTGGAAAAGGTGGCAGCTAACTATTAGGAGAATATTTTGGAAAAGGTGGCAGCTAATTAGCAGGAGAATATTTTGGAAAAGGTGGCAGCTAGTTAGTAGGAGAATATTTTGGAAAAGGTGGCAGTTAATTAATAGGAGAATATTTTGGAAAAGGTGATAGCTAATTAGTTGGAGAATGTTTTGGAAAAGGTGGTAGCTAATTAGTAGGAGAATGTTTTGGAAAAGGTGGCAGCTAACTATTAGGAGAATATTTTGGAAAAGGTGGCAGCTAATTAGTAGGAAAATATTTTGGAAAAGGTGGCAGCTAATTAGTAGGAGAATATTTTGGAAAAGGTGGCAGCTAGTTAGTAGGAGAATATTTTGGAAAAGGTGGCAGCTAATTAATAGCAGAATATTTTGGAAAAGGTGGCAGCTAATTAATAGGAAAATATTTAGGAAAAGGTGGCAACTAATTAATAGGAGAATATTTTGGAAAAGGTGGCAACGAACTATTGGAACCATTGTTTTGGAAAAGGTGGCAGCTAACTATTAGGAGAATATTTTGGAAAAGGTGGCAGCTAATTAATAGGAGAATATTTTGGAAAAGGTGGCAGCTAACTATTAGGAGAATATTTTGGAAAAGGTGGCAGCTAATTAGTAGGAGAATATTTTGGAAAAGGTGGCAGCTAGTTAGTAGGAGAATATTTTGGAATAGGTGGCAGTTAATTAATAGGAGAATATTTTGGAAAAGGTGGCAGCTAATTAATAGGAGAATATTTTGGAAAAGGTGGCAACGAATTATCGGAACCATTGTTTTGGAAAAGGTGGCAGCTAACTATTAGGAGAATATTTTGGAAAAGGTAGTAGCTAATTAGTAGGAGAATGTTTTGGAAAAGGTGGCAACGAATTATTGGAACCATTGTTTTGGAAAAGGTGGCAGCTAACTATTAGGAGAATATTATGGAAAAGGTGGTAGCTAATTAGTAGGAGAATGTTTTGGAAAAGGTGGCAGCTAACTATTAGGAGAATATTTTGGAAAAGGTGGCAGCTAGTTTAGTAGGAGAATGTTTTGGAAAAGGTGGCAGCTAACTATTAGGAGAATATTTTGGAAAAGGTGGCAGCTAGTTAGTAGGAGAATATTTTGGAAAAGGTGGCAGTTAATTAATAGGAGAATATTTTGGAAAAGGTGGTAGCTAATTAGTAGGAGAATATTTTGGAAAAGGTGGCAACGAATTATTGGAACCATTGTTTTGGAAAAGGTGGCAGCTAACTATTAGGAGAATATTTTGGAAAAGGTGGTAGCTAATTAGTATGAGAATGTTTTGGAAAAGGTGGCAACGAATTATTGGAACCATTGTTTTGGAAAAGGTGGCAGCTAACTATTAGGAGAATATTATGGAAAAGGTGGTAGCTAATTAGTAGGAGAATGTTTTGGAAAAGGTGGCAGCTAACTATTAGGAGAATATTTTGGAAAAGGTGGCAGCTAGTTTAGTAGGAGAATGTTTTGGAAAAGGTGGCAGCTAACTATTAGGAGAATATTTTGGAAAAGGTGGCAGCTAGTTAGTAGGAGAATATTTTGGAAAAGGTGGCAGTTAATTAATAGGAGAATATTTTGGAAAAGGTGGTAGCTAATTAGTAGGAGAATGTTTTGGAAAAGGTGGCAGCTAGTTAGTAGGAGAATATTTTGGAAAAGGTGGCAGTTAATTAATAGGAGAATATTTTGGAAAAGGTGGTAGCTAATTAGTAGGAGAATGTTTTGGAAAAGGTGGTAGCTATTTAGTAGGAGAATGTTTTGGAAAAGGTGGCAGCTAACTATTAGGAGAATATTTTGGAAAAGGTGGCAGCTAATTAGCAGGAGAATATTTTGGAAAAGGTGGCAGCTAGTTAGTAGGAGAATATTTTGGAAAAGGTGGCAGTTAATTAATAGGAGAATATTTTGGAAAAGGTGATAGCTAATTAGTTGGAGAATGTTTTGGAAAAGGTGGTAGCTAATTAGTAGGAGAATGTTTTGGAAAAGGTGGCAGCTAACTATTAGGAGAATATTTTGGAAAAGGTGGCAGCTAATTAGTAGGAAAATATTTTGGAAAAGGTGGCAGCTAATTAGTAGGAGAATATTTTGGAAAAGGTGGCAGCTAGTTAGTAGGAGAATATTTTGGAAAAGGTGGCAGTTAATTAATAGGAGAATATTTTGGAAAAGGTGGCAGCTAATTAATAGCAGAATATTTTGGAAAAGGTGGCAGCTAATTAATAGCAAAATATTTAGGAAGAGGTGGCAACTAATTAATAGGAGAATATTTTGGAGAAGGTGGCAACGAATTATTGGAACCATTGTTTTGGAAAAGGTGGCAGCTAACTATTAGGAGAATATTTTGGAAAAGGTGGCAGCTAATTAATAGGAGAATATTTTGGAAAAGGTGGCAGCTAATTAGTAGGAGAATATTTTGGAAAAGGTGGCAGCTAATTAGTAGGAGAATATTTTGGAAAAGGTGGCAGCTAACTATTAGGAGAATATTTTAGAAAAGGTGGCAGCTAATTAGTAGGAGAATATTTTAGAAAAGGTGGCAGCTAATTAGTAGGAGAATATTTTGGAAAAGGTGGCAGCTAATTAATAGGAGAATATATTGGAAAAGGTGGCAGCTAATTAATAGCAGAATATTTTGGAAAAGGTGGCAGCTAATTAATAGAAAAATATTTAGGAAAAGGTGGCAACTAATTAATAGGAGAATATTTTGGAAAAGGTGGCAACGAACTATTGGAACCATTGTTTTGGAAAAGGTGGCAGCTAACTATTAGGAGAATATTTTGGAAAAGGTGGCAGCTAATTAATAGGAGAATATTTTGGAAAAGGTGGCAGCTAATTAATAGGAGAATATTTTGGAAAAGGTGGCAGCTAATTAATAGGAGAATATTTTGGAAAAGATGGCAGCTAGTTAGTAGGAGAATATTTTGGAAAAGGTGGCAACGAACTATTGGAACCATTGTTTTGGAAAAGGTGGCAGCTAACTATTAGGAGAATATTTTGGAAAAGGTGGCTGCTAATTAGTAGGAGAACATTTTGGAAAAGGTGGCAGCTAATTAGTAGGAGAATATTTTGGAAAAGGTGGCAGCTAGTTAGTAGGAGCATATTTTGGAAAAGGTGGCAGTTAATTAATAGGAGAATATTTTGGAAAAGGTGGCAGCTAATTAATAGGAGAATATTTTTGAAAAGGTGGCAACGAATTATTGGAACCATTGCTTTGGAAAAGGTGGCAGCTAACTATTAGGAGAATATTTTGGAAAAGGTGGTAGCTAATTAGTAGGAGAATGTTTTGGAAAAGGTGGCAGCTAACTATTAGGAGAATATTTTAGAAAAGGTGGCAGCTAATTAATAGGAGAATATTTTGGAAAAGGTGGCAGCTAACTATTAGGAGAATATTTTGGAAAAGGTGGCTGCTAATTAGTAGGAGAACATTTTGGAAAAGGTGGCAGCTAATTAGTAGGAGAATATTTTGGAAAAGGTGGCAGCTAACTATTAGGAGAATATTTTGGAAAAGGTGGCAGCTAATTAGTAGGAGAATATTTTGGAAAAGGTGGCAGCTAATTAGTAGGAGAATATTTTGGAAAAGGTGGCAGCTAGTTAGTAGGAGAATATTTTGGAATAGGTGGCAGTTAATTAATAGGAGAATATTTTGGAAAAGGTGGCAGCTAATTAATAGGAGAATATTTTGGAAAAGGTGGCAACGAATTATTGGAACCATTGTTTTGGAAAAGGTGGCAGCTAACTATTAGGAGAATATTTTGGAAAAGGTGGTAGCTAATTAGTAGGAGAATGTTTTGGAAAAGGTGGCAACGAATTATTGGAACCATTGTTTTGGAAAAGGTGGCAGCTAACTATTAGGAGAATATTTTGGAAAAGGTGGTAGCTAATTAGTAGGAGAATGTTTTGGAAAAGGTGGCAGCTAACTATTAGGAGAATATTTTGGAAAAGGTGGCAGCTAGTTAGTAGGAGAATATTTTGGAAAAGGTGGCAGTTAATTAATAGGAGAATATTTTGGAAAAGGTGGCAGTTAATTAATAGGAGAATATTTTGGAAAAGGTGGTAGCTAATTAGTAGGAGAATGTTTTGGAAAAGGTGGTAGCTATTTAGTAGGAGAATATTTTGGAAAAGGTGGCAGCTAACTATTAGAAGAATATTTTAGAAAAGGTGGCAGCTAATTAGTAGGAGAATATTTTAGAAAAGGTGGCAGCTAACTAGTAGGAGAATATTTTGGAAAAGGTGGCAGCTAATTAATAGGAGAATATTTTGGAAAAGGTGGCAGCTAATTAATAGCAGAATATTTTGGAAAAGGTGGCAGCTAATTAATAGGAAAATATTTAGGAAAAGGTGGCAACTAATTAATAGGAGAATATTTTGGAAAAGGTGGCAACGAACTATTGGAACCACTGTTTTGGAAAAGGTGGCAGCTAACTATTAGGAGAATATTTTGGAAAAGGTGGCAGCTAATTAATAGGAGAATATTTTGGAAAAGGTGGCAGCTAACTATTAGGAGAATATTTTGGAAAAGGTGGCAGCTAATTAGTAGGAGAATATTTTGGAAAAGGTGGCAGCTAGTTAGTAGGAGAATATTTTGGAATAGGTGGCAGTTAATTAATAGGAGAATATTTTGGAAAAGGTGGCAGCTAATTAATAGGAGAATATTTTGGAAAAGGTGGCAACGAATTATTGGAACCATTGTTTTGGAAAAGGTGGCAGCTAACTATTAGGAGAATATTTTGGAAAAGGTGGTAGCTAATTAGTAGGAGAATGTTTTGGAAAAGGTGGCAACGAATTATTGGAACCATTGTTTTGGAAAAGGTGGCAGCTAACTATTAGGAGAATATTTTGGAAAAGGTGGTAGCTAATTAGTAGGAGAATGTTTTGGAAAAGGTGGCAGCTAACTATTAGGAGAATATTTTGGAAAAGGTGGCAGCTAGTTAGTAGGAGAATATTTTGGAAAAGGTGGCAGTTAATTAATAGGAGAATATTTTGGAAAAGGTGGTAGCTAATTAGTAGGAGAATGTTTTGGAAAAGGTGGCAGCTAGTTAGTAGGAGAATATTTTGGAAAAGGTGGCAGTTAATTAATAGGAGAATATTTTGGAAAAGGTGGTAGCTAATTAGTAGGAGAATGTTTTGGAAAAGGTGGTAGCTATTTAGTAGGAGAATGTTTTGGAAAAGGTGGCAGCTAACTATTAGGAGAATATTTTGGAAAAGGTGGCAGCTAATTAGCAGGAGAATATTTTGGAAAAGGTGGCAGCTAGTTAGTAGGAGAATATTTTGGAAAAGGTGGCAGTTAATTAATAGGAGAATATTTTGGAAAAGGTGGTAGCTAATTAGTTGGAGAATGTTTTGGAAAAGGTGGTAGCTAATTAGTAGGAGAATGTTTTGGAAAAGGTGGCAGCTAACTATTAGGAGAATATTTTGGAAAAGGTGGCAGCTAATTAGTAGGAAAATATTTTGGAAAAGGTGGCAGCTAATTAGTAGGAGAATATTTTGGAAAAGGTGACAGCTAGTTAGTAGGAGAATATTTTGGAAAAGGTGGCAGTTAATTAATAGGAGAATATTTTGGAAAAGGTGGCAGCTAATTAATAGGAGAATATTTTGGAAAAGGTGGCAGCTAATTAATAGCAGAATATTTTGGAAAAGGTGGCAGCTAATTAATAGGAAAATATTTAGGAAAAGGTGGCAACTAATTAATAGGAGAATATTTTGGAAAAGGTGGCAACGAACTATTGGAACCATTGTTTTGGAAAAGGTGGCAGCTAACTATTAGGAGAATATTTTGGAAAAGGTGGCAGCTAATTAATAGGAGAATATTTTGGAAAAGGTGGCAGCTAACTATTAGGAGAATATTTTGGAAAAGGTGGCAGCTAATTAGTAGGAGAATATTTTGGAAAAGGTGGCAGCTAATTAGTAGGAGAATATTTTGGAAAACGTGGCAGCTAGTTAGTAGAAGAATATTTTGGAATAGGTGGCAGTTAATTAATAGGAGAATATTTTGGAAAAGGTGGCAGCTAATTAATAGGAGAATATTTTGGAAAAGGTGGCAACGAATTATTGGAACCATTGTTTTGGAAAAGGTGGCAGCTAACTTTTAGGAGAATATTTTGGAAAAGGTGGTAGCTAATTAGTAGGAGAATGTTTTGGAAAAGGTGGCAACGAATTATTGGAACCATTGTTTTGGAAAAGGTGGCAGCTAACTATTAGGAGAATATTTTGGAAAAGGTGGTAGATAATTAGTAGGAGAATGTTTTGGAAAAGGTGGCAGCTAACTATTAGGAGAATATTTTGGAAAAGGTGGCAGCTAGTTAGTAGGAGAATATTTTGGAAAAGGTGGCAGTTAATTAATAGGAGAATATTTTGGAAAAGGTGGCAGTTAATTAATAGGAGAATATTTTGGAAAAGGTGGTAGCTAATTAGTAGGAGAATGTTTTGGAAAAGGTGGTAGCTATTTAGTAGGAGAATATTTTGGAAAAGGTGGCAGCTAACTATTAGGAGAATATTTTAGAAAAGGTGGCAGCTAATTAGTAGGAGAATATTTTAGAAAAGGTGGCAGCTAACTAGTAGGAGAATATTTTGGAAAAGGTGGCAGCTAATTAATAGGAGAATATTTTGGAAAAGGTGGCAGCTAATTAATAGCAGAATATTTTGGAAAAGGTGGCAGCTAATTAATAGGAAAATATTTAGGAAAAGGTGGCAACTAATTAATAGGAGAATATTTTGGAAAAGGTGGCAGCTAATTAATAGCAGAATATTTTGGAAAAGGTGGGAGCTAATTAATAGGAAAATATTTTGGAAAAGGTGGCAGCTAATTAATAGGAAAATATTTTGGAAAAGGTGGCAGCTAATTAGTAGGAGAATATTTTGGAAAAGGTGGCAGCTAGTTAGTAGGAGAATATTTTGGAATAGGTGGCAGTTAATTAATAGGAGAATATTTTGGAAAAGGTGGCAGCTAATTAATAGGAGAATATTTTGGAAAAGGTGGCAACGAATTATTGGAACCATTGTTTTGGAAAAGGTGGCAGCTAACTATTAGGAGAATATTTTGGAAAAGGTGGTAGCTAATTAGTAGGAGAATGTTTTGGAAAAGGTGGCAACGAATTTTTGGAACCATTGTTTTGGAAAAGGTGGCAGCTAACTATTAGGAGAATATTTTGGAAAAGGTGGTAGCTAATTAGTAGGAGAATGTTTTGGAAAAGGTGGCAGCTAACTATTAGGAGAATATTTTGGAAAAGGTGGCAGCTAGTTAGTAGGAGAATATTTTGGAAAAGGTGGCAGTTAATTAATAGGAGAATATTTTGGAAAAGGTGGTAGCTAATTAGTAGGAGAATGTTTTGGAAAAGGTGGCAGCTAGTTAGTAGGAGAATATTTTGGAAAAGGTGGCAGTTAATTAATAGGAGAATATTTTGGAAAAGGTGGTAGCTAATTAGTAGGAGAATGTTTTGGAAAAGGTGGTAGCTATTTAGTAGGAGAATGTTTTGGAAAAGGTGGCAGCTAACTATTAGGAGAATATTTTGGAAAAGGTGGCAGCTAATTAGCAGGAGAATATTTTGGAAAAGGTGGCAGCTAGTTAGTAGGAGAATATTTTGGAAAAGGTGGCAGTTAATTAATAGGAGAATATTTTGGAAAAGGTGGTAGCTAATTAGTTGGAGAATGTTTTGGAAAAGGTGGTAGCTAATTAGTAGGAGAATGTTTTGGAAAAGGTGGCAGCTAACTATTAGGAGAATATTTTGGAAAAGGTGGCAGCTAATTAGTAGGAGAATATTTTGGAAAAGGTGGCAGCTAACTATTAGGAGAATATTTTAGAAAAGGTGGCAGCTTATTAGTAGGAGAATATTTTAGAAAAGGTGGCAGCTAATTAGTAGGAGAATATTTTGGAAAAGGTGGCAGCTAATTAATAGGAGAATATATTGGAAAAGGTGGCAGCTAATTAATAGCAGAATATTTTGGAAAAGGTGGCAGCTAATTAATAGAAAAATATTTAGGAAAAGGTGGCAACTAATTAATAGGAGAATATTTTGGAAAAGGTGGCAACGAACTATTGGAACCATTGTTTTGGAAAAGGTGGCAGCTAACTATTAGGAGAATATTTTGGAAAAGGTGGCAGCTAATTAATAGGAGAATATTTTGGAAAAGGTGGCAGCTAATTAATAGGAGAATATTTTGGAAAAGGTGGCAGCTAATTAATAGGAGAATATTTTGGAAAAGGTGGCAGCTAGTTAGTAGGAGAATATTTTGGAAAAGGTGGCAACGAACTATTGGAACCATTGTTTTGGAAAAGGTGGCAGCTAACTATTAGGAGAATATTTTGGAAAAGGTGGCTGCTAATTAGTAGGAGAACATTTTGGAAAAGGTGGCAGCTAATTAGTAGGAGAATATTTTGGAAAAGGTGGCAGCTAGTTAGTAGGAGAATATTTTGGAAAAGGTGGCAGTTAATTAATAGGAGAATATTTTGGAAAAGGTGGCAGCTAATTAATAGGAGAATATTTTTGAAAAGGTGGCAACGAATTATTGGAACCATTGTTTTGGAAAAGGTGGCAGCTAACTATTAGGAGAATATTTTGGAAAAGGTGGTAGCTAATTAGTAGGAGAATGTTTTGGAAAAGGTGGCAGCTAACTATTAGGAGAATATTTTAGAAAAGGTGGCAGCTAATTAATAGGAGAATATTTTGGAAAAGGTGGCAGCTAACTATTAGGAGAATATTTTGGAAAAGGTGGCGTCTAATTAGTAGGAGAACATTTTGGAAAAGGTGGCAGCTAATTAGTAGGAGAATATTTTGGAAAAGGTGGCAGCTAGTTAGTAGGAGAATATTTTGGAAAAGGTGGCAGTTAATTAATAGGAGAATATTTTGGAAAAGGTGGCAGTTAATTAATAGGAGAATATTTTGGAAAAGGTGGTAGCTAATTAGTAGGAGAATGTTTTGGAAAAGGTGGTAGCTATTTAGTAGGAGAATATTTTGGAAAAGGTGGCAGCTAACTATTAGGAGAATATTTTAGAAAAGGTGGCAGCTAATTAGTAGGAGAATATTTTAGAAAAGGTGGCAGCTAACTAGTAGGAGAATATTTTGGAAAAGGTGGCAGCTAATTAATAGGAGAATATTTTGGAAAAGGTGGCAGCTAATTAATAGCAGAATATTTTGGAAAAGGTGGCAGCTAATTAATAGGAAAATATTTAGGAAAAGGTGGCAACTAATTAATAGGAGAATATTTTGGAAAAGGTGGCAGCTAATTAATAGCAGAATATTTTGGAAAAGGTGGGAGCTAATTAATAGGAAAATATTTTGGAAAAGGTGGCAGCTAATTAATAGGAAAATATTTTGGAAAAGGTGGCAGCTAATTAGTAGGAGAATATTTTGGAAAAGGTGGCAGCTAGTTAGTAGGAGAATATTTTGGAATAGGTGGCAGTTAATTAATAGGAGAATATTTTGGAAAAGGTGGCAGCTAATTAATAGGAGAATATTTTGGAAAAGGTGGCAACGAATTATTGGAACCATTGTTTTGGAAAAGGTGGCAGCTAACTATTAGGAGAATATTTTGGAAAAGGTGGTAGCTAATTAGTAGGAGAATGTTTTGGAAAAGGTGGCAACGAATTTTTGGAACCATTGTTTTGGAAAAGGTGGCAGCTAACTATTAGGAGAATATTTTGGAAAAGGTGGTAGCTAATTAGTAGGAGAATGTTTTGGAAAAGGTGGCAGCTAACTATTAGGAGAATATTTTGGAAAAGGTGGCAGCTAGTTAGTAGGAGAATATTTTGGAAAAGGTGGCAGTTAATTAATAGGAGAATATTTTGGAAAAGGTGGTAGCTAATTAGTAGGAGAATGTTTTGGAAAAGGTGGCAGCTAGTTAGTAGGAGAATATTTTGGAAAAGGTGGCAGTTAATTAATAGGAGAATATTTTGGAAAAGGTGGTAGCTAATTAGTAGGAGAATGTTTTGGAAAAGGTGGTAGCTATTTAGTAGGAGAATGTTTTGGAAAAGGTGGCAGCTAACTATTAGGAGAATATTTTGGAAAAGGTGGCAGCTAATTAGCAGGAGAATATTTTGGAAAAGGTGGCAGCTAGTTAGTAGGAGAATATTTTGGAAAAGGTGGCAGTTAATTAATAGGAGAATATTTTGGAAAAGGTGGTAGCTAATTAGTTGGAGAATGTTTTGGAAAAGGTGGTAGCTAATTAGTAGGAGAATGTTTTGGAAAAGGTGGCAGCTAACTATTAGGAGAATATTTTGGAAAAGGTGGCAGCTAATTAGTAGGAGAATATTTTGGAAAAGGTGGCAGCTAACTATTAGGAGAATATTTTAGAAAAGGTGGCAGCTTATTAGTAGGAGAATATTTTAGAAAAGGTGGCAGCTAATTAGTAGGAGAATATTTTGGAAAAGGTGGCAGCTAATTAATAGGAGAATATATTGGAAAAGGTGGCAGCTAATTAATAGCAGAATATTTTGGAAAAGGTGGCAGCTAATTAATAGAAAAATATTTAGGAAAAGGTGGCAACTAATTAATAGGAGAATATTTTGGAAAAGGTGGCAACGAACTATTGGAACCATTGTTTTGGAAAAGGTGGCAGCTAACTATTAGGAGAATATTTTGGAAAAGGTGGCAGCTAATTAATAGGAGAATATTTTGGAAAAGGTGGCAGCTAATTAATAGGAGAATATTTTGGAAAAGGTGGCAGCTAATTAATAGGAGAATATTTTGGAAAAGGTGGCAGCTAGTTAGTAGGAGAATATTTTGGAAAAGGTGGCAACGAACTATTGGAACCATTGTTTTGGAAAAGGTGGCAGCTAACTATTAGGAGAATATTTTGGAAAAGGTGGCTGCTAATTAGTAGGAGAACATTTTGGAAAAGGTGGCAGCTAATTAGTAGGAGAATATTTTGGAAAAGGTGGCAGCTAGTTAGTAGGAGAATATTTTGGAAAAGGTGGCAGTTAATTAATAGGAGAATATTTTGGAAAAGGTGGCAGCTAATTAATAGGAGAATATTTTTGAAAAGGTGGCAACGAATTATTGGAACCATTGTTTTGGAAAAGGTGGCAGCTAACTATTAGGAGAATATTTTGGAAAAGGTGGTAGCTAATTAGTAGGAGAATGTTTTGGAAAAGGTGGCAGCTAACTATTAGGAGAATATTTTAGAAAAGGTGGCAGCTAATTAATAGGAGAATATTTTGGAAAAGGTGGCAGCTAACTATTAGGAGAATATTTTGGAAAAGGTGGCGTCTAATTAGTAGGAGAACATTTTGGAAAAGGTGGCAGCTAATTAGTAGGAGAATATTTTGGAAAAGGTGGCAGCTAGTTAGTAGGAGAATATTTTGGAAAAGGTGGCAGTTAATTAATAGGAGAATATTTTGGAAAAGGTGGCAGTTAATTAATAGGAGAATATTTTGGAAAAGGTGGTAGCTAATTAGTAGGAGAATGTTTTGGAAAAGGTGGTAGCTATTTAGTAGGAGAATATTTTGGAAAAGGTGGCAGCTAACTATTAGGAGAATATTTTAGAAAAGGTGGCAGCTAATTAGTAGGAGAATATTTTAGAAAAGGTGGCAGCTAACTAGTAGGAGAATATTTTGGAAAAGGTGGCAGCTAATTAATAGGAGAATATTTTGGAAAAGGTGGCAGCTAATTAATAGCAGAATATTTTGGAAAAGGTGGCAGCTAATTAATAGGAAAATATTTAGGAAAAGGTGGCAACTAATTAATAGGAGAATATTTTGGAAAAGGTGGCAGCTAATTAATAGCAGAATATTTTGGAAAAGGTGGGAGCTAATTAATAGGAAAATATTTTGGAAAAGGTGGCAGCTAATTAATAGGAAAATATTTTGGAAAAGGTGGCAGCTAATTAGTAGGAGAATATTTTGGAAAAGGTGGCAGCTAGTTAGTAGGAGAATATTTTGGAATAGGTGGCAGTTAATTAATAGGAGAATATTTTGGAAAAGGTGGCAGCTAATTAATAGGAGAATATTTTGGAAAAGGTGGCAACGAATTATTGGAACCATTGTTTTGGAAAAGGTGGCAGCTAACTATTAGGAGAATATTTTGGAAAAGGTGGTAGCTAATTAGTAGGAGAATGTTTTGGAAAAGGTGGCAACGAATTTTTGGAACCATTGTTTTGGAAAAGGTGGCAGCTAACTATTAGGAGAATATTTTGGAAAAGGTGGTAGCTAATTAGTAGGAGAATGTTTTGGAAAAGGTGGCAGCTAACTATTAGGAGAATATTTTGGAAAAGGTGGCAGCTAGTTAGTAGGAGAATATTTTGGAAAAGGTGGCAGTTAATTAATAGGAGAATATTTTGGAAAAGGTGGTAGCTAATTAGTAGGAGAATGTTTTGGAAAAGGTGGTAGCTATTTAGTAGGAGAATGTTTTGGAAAAGGTGGCAGCTAACTATTAGGAGAATATTTTGGAAAAGGTGGCAGCTAATTAGCAGGAGAATATTTTGGAAAAGGTGGCAGCTAGTTAGTAGGAGAATATTTTGGAAAAGGTGGCAGTTAATTAATAGGAGAATATTTTGGAAAAGGTGGTAGCTAATTAGTTGGAGAATGTTTTGGAAAAGGTGGTAGCTAATTAGTAGGAGAATGTTTTGGAAAAGGTGGCAGCTAACTATTAGGAGAATATTTTGGAAAAGGTGGCAGCTAATTAGTAGGAGAATATTTTGGAAAAGGTGGCAGCTAACTATTAGGAGAATATTTTAGAAAAGGTGGCAGCTTATTAGTAGGAGAATATTTTAGAAAAGGTGGCAGCTAATTAGTAGGAGAATATTTTGGAAAAGGTGGCAGCTAATTAATAGGAGAATATATTGGAAAAGGTGGCAGCTAATTAATAGCAGAATATTTTGGAAAAGGTGGCAGCTAATTAATAGAAAAATATTTAGGAAAAGGTGGCAACTAATTAATAGGAGAATATTTTGGAAAAGGTGGCAACGAACTATTGGAACCATTGTTTTGGAAAAGGTGGCAGCTAACTATTAGGAGAATATTTTGGAAAAGGTGGCAGCTAATTAATAGGAGAATATTTTGGAAAAGGTGGCAGCTAATTAATAGGAGAATATTTTGGAAAAGGTGGCAGCTAATTAATAGGAGAATATTTTGGAAAAGGTGGCAGCTAGTTAGTAGGAGAATATTTTGGAAAAGGTGGCAACGAACTATTGGAACCATTGTTTTGGAAAAGGTGGCAGCTAACTATTAGGAGAATATTTTGGAAAAGGTGGCTGCTAATTAGTAGGAGAATATTTTGGAAAAGGTGGCAGCTAACTATTAGGAGAATATTTTAGAAAAGGTGGCAGCTTATTAGTAGGAGAATATTTTAGAAAAGGTGGCAGCTAATTAGTAGGAGAATATTTTGGAAAAGGTGGCAGCTAATTAATAGGAGAATATATTGGAAAAGGTGGCAGCTAATTAATAGCAGAATATTTTGGAAAAGGTGGCAGCTAATTAATAGAAAAATATTTAGGAAAAGGTGGCAACTAATTAATAGGAGAATATTTTGGAAAAGGTGGCAACGAACTATTGGAACCATTGTTTTGGAAAAGGTGGCAGCTAACTATTAGGAGAATATTTTGGAAAAGGTGGCAGCTAATTAATAGGAGAATATTTTGGAAAAGGTGGCAGCTAATTAATAGGAGAATATTTTGGAAAAGGTGGCAGCTAATTAATAGGAGAATATTTTGGAAAAGGTGGCAGCTAGTTAGTAGGAGAATATTTTGGAAAAGGTGGCAACGAACTATTGGAACCATTGTTTTGGAAAAGGTGGCAGCTAACTATTAGGAGAATATTTTGGAAAAGGTGGCTGCTAATTAGTAGGAGAACATTTTGGAAAAGGTGGCAGCTAATTAGTAGGAGAATATTTTGGAAAAGGTGGCAGCTAGTTAGTAGGAGAATATTTTGGAAAAGGTGGCAGTTAATTAATAGGAGAATATTTTGGAAAAGGTGGCAGCTAATTAATAGGAGAATATTTTTGAAAAGGTGGCAACGAATTATTGGAACCATTGTTTTGGAAAAGGTGGCAGCTAACTATTAGGAGAATATTTTGGAAAAGGTGGTAGCTAATTAGTAGGAGAATGTTTTGGAAAAGGTGGCAGCTAACTATTAGGAGAATATTTTAGAAAAGGTGGCAGCTAATTAATAGGAGAATATTTTGGAAAAGGTGGCAGCTAACTATTAGGAGAATATTTTGGAAAAGGTGGCGTCTAATTAGTAGGAGAACATTTTGGAAAAGGTGGCAGCTAATTAGTAGGAGAATATTTTGGAAAAGGTGGCAGCTAGTTAGTAGGAGAATATTTTGGAAAAGGTGGCAGTTAATTAATAGGAGAATATTTTGGAAAAGGTGGCAGCTAATTAATAGGAGAATATTTTGGAAAAGGTGGCAACGAATTATTGGAACCATTGTTTTGGAAAAGGTGGCAGCTAACTATTAGGAGAATATTTTGGAAAAGGTGGTAGCTAATTAGTAGGAGAATAACCTAACCGAACCTAACTTACCCGAAACCAAAATATTAAAATTTTAATTTAAAACTTAAAAATTGATGGAACTACCATTAAGATTATACTTCATTTTAAGCACAATTTGTTTATTAATTCTAAATATCTCTTGCCTTGAAAGGAATGAAAGTGAGCTTTTTAATTAGTATCACGAAACATTTAATTTATATATTTTAAAACTGCACCACCGAATCGCTGACGGCTATCGTGTTTCAAGTTATACTGATGTATTTTTAGGGCATATTAGGACGATTGGGATTTCGGCCCATCGGGAATATAGCCATTGGGCTAGATTTTGAAATTCTAGCCAATTATTTTCTGTCGAATGCGATTCTGTCCATTGAGATTCGGTTGAATGGGAACCCCCCATTTTAACACCTTGTCTCCCTTGATCACGCTTTGTGACCTTTTCTGTATGGGTTGGATATTTTCTGTATTTCTGTGATGTCGCATAGTTCTTTAATTGCAGGCTCCTCGGATTCTTCTTTGTTTGCGGAGTCGTATACTTACTTATTGGCGTATTTTAGACGTACTTAATATTGAAAATGATTGCTCAAGTTTTAACCTAGAAGGCACGGTGTTTCCTTTCATCCTAAATTGAACTTCGATCAAAACCGAGAAAACATTGTAAATCCTACATAAATTCAAAAAACAAACTCATTATTAGACAGTCTCTCTATGCAGGTATAGTTCCTAAAGAAAAGAATTAGTCATATAAAGACGAGAATAGATTTTACCCGAATGGTCAGTCATTCACGAAATCCCGTACGCTACACTCTTAAAATCAAAAGTTTGATTTAGCACCTTTTGTCTTAATTTTGACGGGTCCAAAAACAGCACCATTAAAGTGGTTAAATAACGCCTCTGAAGGTTTTAAATGGCCCATTTTCAACACTTTGCGTCTTAAAAATATTTTCTCCCGACAAATTTATTACACCTTATAAAGCTTTATCTTACACCTTTTAAAAGCCATATATTTAAAACGTGTTCTTAAAGTGTCTGTATGTTCTTCTAATATTCTTCAAAAGGCGTCATTTTTGGCTTAAAGTGTGAAATAGTGCCGAAATGGAATATTACATTCTTAAAAGGTGTGATTTAGCACCTTTCGTCTCAATTTAAAGATGTTAAACAACACCTCGGAAAGTGTTAAATAGACCATTTTTAACACTGCATCTTAAAAATATTTCACACTGACACATTTATTACGCCTCATTGAGCTATTTCTTACACCTTTTAAAAATAATATTTTTAAAAGGTGTTCTTTAAGTGTTTGTATGTTCTTCCAATATTCTTCAAATGGCGTGAATTTGAACTACTGAAGTGGGAAATACTGCAGAAAAGGCGTGAAATATTGTAGGAAGCCTGTATTACAGCGTGATTTTAATACAGTTTGCCACCTTTACCACTTCGTGCTACATTCACTAAAGATGCTACACATACTTTTCACAGTACACTCAAAAATATTTAGTGTTTTATCACCTTTAAATGTAGTTTTTATTGGTCCACATTTTACACAGACCGAAACCATAATTTGAAGGTCCCATTTGACCAACCTCCCGCAATTTAGGCGCTTTTCGAACAGTGGTAAATAGCCTCAAAAGACTAAACTTAAGTGTTCATTTCTAAAATTTCTCTGATAATAACAGAGTTGCAAGGTGATACATTATTTAACGATTTGAAGGCTTATCTAATTATAAGGGAAAGGTGAAATAATCCATAATCCATAACATATCCCTTGTTATTATTGTAAGATGATGCTTAAAAAGATAAATTGATATTTAAATTATGGTAAATAAACATGTTCCAGTAAATTGTTGAGATATTTATGGATTTTTAATGAAAGGTTTGTCTGTAGTTCAAATTTACATCCGCAGAATCACGAAATTTTAGTGCAGAAGAAAATTTGTTATTATATGGGTTCTCTAAACTATTAATTCAACCGATAACCGATACTTTGGACCGTATACGCAGAGTGTGGGCGTCGTGAGCACTTAACGATAAATTAACCTTGTTTGATTAGATTAGAAATGTTAAACCCGGGACGCAATGTGTCAAAACAATGATTATAGAACTTTATGGGAGATGTCAAATAAGGTAGACTTAGAAACTGTTCTTTAGATATTAAGCTGAAAGGATTTAAACACACCTATTTGAACAATGGGTGTCGAAAATAAGAATGGAAATTGTTCAACAGAGGTGCAGTTTAACACCTTTTCAACTCGTCTTTCGTACTAAAAGATAATTGTTACACTTTTATGTGTGTTGTTCAGCACCTTTGCGAGCTTAAAATAACACTTTCAAGCGTGTCGCATAACACTTTTAAGCGTGTCGCATAACAACTTTAAGAGTGTCTCGTAACACCTTTAAGAGTGTCGCGTAACGCCTTTAAGAGTGTCGCGTAACGCCTTTAAGAGTGTCGCGTAACGCCTTTAAGAGTGTCGCGTAACGCCTTTATGAGTGTCGCGTAACGCCTTTATGAGTGTCGCGTAACGCCTTTAAGAGTGTCGCGTAACGCCTTTAAGAGTGTCGCGTAACGCCTTTATGAGTGTCGCGTAACACTTTTAAGAATGCCGCGTAACGCTTTTAAAAGTGTCACATTACACAGTTAGCAGGTTTTATAAAGCTACCATACCACCTGATCACCAATTTCTTAGCTACGTTTTACTCAGGGATAAAAATATTTTCTAAAGAAAATATCATCTTTAAAAATGCTGTTATATTTAATTTAATACGAACAATTAAGTCTTTTTCCTTGACTTTATAATCTTTGGATTGTCTTCAAAATTAAAACAGAAACGGAAGACCTCATTTAAGAAACAAGTTATTGATTTTCTATCCCGCAGTATTATTATTTAATTTCCGTGTTTAATTTCAAATGGTGTTTTAAAGGTTTATATTACCGAATTTACACCTTAAATTGTCCGGAAAACTCAACGTGACGAAACTCTATTTTGGATGTTTTTAATTTGTAAAAAAGTGTTTTCTTGAATTACGCTCTTTTGAAACTTCCATTTCGCTAAATATTAAACTATTTCATACTAATATTAATAATAATCATAAATCAGTGAAAAAATGCGAAATTGTTCTCTCGCCTCTCTTGCCGCTCTCGCGTTATTGTATGAGACAGTTTAACTATAAATAGAAATTAAAAATTTACAGAATTGTGCTAAAAAATAAAATTTAAAGTCTGAGATCTACCCTTATAACACCCTTTTTGAGAAAAAGGAGTAATTCCAGATACATTTTACACCTATATTAACTTAGCGTTTTTTCGTAGATAATGGTCACCTTTAAAATACCAATATAACACCGTTTTTGTTATTCATGTGAAAATGTTAGGTGTTATATAGGTGTATTTAAAAAGTACACCATTTTCACTCCAAAAAAACACTCAAATTTTTTGTGTGTATCCGCGAAATCCAATTTAAGAAATCCGAAATCAATAACAAAATCAGAAATCCGGAAAGAAATCAGACGTATATTTCTTCTGATTTCGAAATCCCATAAAAATCCAAAATCAGTAACGAAATTTCACAAAATCAGTAACGAAATTTCACAAAATCAGTAACGAAATCACAAATTCAGTAAAAAAAATCACAAAATCAATAAAGAAATCACGAAATCAGTGAAAAAATCGCAAAATCCATAACAAATTTCAAGAAATCAAAATTAAAAAGTCTGAAAAATCTATGGAAATCACGGGAAATAACTGAAAATCCAACGAAATCAAGGGCAATATAGCAAAATCTGTCGAAATCACGGGGAAAATCTCAAAATCCGACGAATTTCGTAGGATTTTATTCAGTAAAACCATTTTACTGAATTTTGAAATCAATTCAAATCGGACGAAATCAAACGAACTCCGAAGAAATCAAATTGGATTTCGAAATCCCGTACACTTTTCCAAAACGTGCAAAACCTTGTGCTTATCTCTATAAAAACATATGATTTTGCTTGAGCGATTGGAACAATACCAATCCTTCCTAACGACTTATCCAAAATGACGAAAAGAGTACTGGAAAGTAAACTTTTCTCATTGTACATGTACATCCCGGGTTTGTAGTTCTTTCTTTATATTTTTAACGTTTGTACTAACATTTATAGGTTATTAATATGGCTGACGTAACTTATTCATTAGAACCCGAAAACGCTTTTCTTTATCACGTTTCTCCTACTGCCTTAATGGGTAACAATCGCATTGCAACATGTTTAAACACAGTAAATGAACACGACACGCGTTTATCGGTAAATGGTTTAGATATGCCCACGTGGTGCTTGATCGCTACGGCATTGTTAATCATGTCTATGGCATCGTCGTTGGCAACATCCTCTTCCTTAGCGGAAAGTTACGGAGATCAGAGAGGTATATATGCGGATCGTAAAAAGTTGACTTTTTAATTAAAGAGACAGTGATTTTTACGTGTCACAAAACTTAGTTACTTCACAAATAATGCAATTATTTCTAGGGTGCATACCTGCTTTAATGGCTAACTTCAATCAGTATGTTTGGCAATATTTATCGGATTTCCTGGAAAACAGTTTCTAGTACTTCAATTCGAAATCACCGAGGTTCTTGCTGTGCGGATGGTTACTCGGGTGCACTGTTTTGTCCAGATGCTTTTCTGGTGCTTTGAAATCGGAAATGCTATTATCAAAAACAAAATACATAAATACCATTGACGATCTTTGTGAGCAGAAAGACATTACTTTAATGATACCGAAAAATTTTCCTATTCACATGGCGCTGAAGGTAAAACCCTCCACTTCCATATTCGTCGTAATACTTCCGGTTAAGCAATGGTTGTGCGCTTTCAATCGCACAGGACTGAGCTCATTAAAGTGGTTATTTGGAGATGTACACTAGAGCCCCAAACTCGAAAACTAAATCAAGTAGTCCACTAAGCCTTGTGAAACCATATCGTTAACGTATCGTCACGTATCCAAATACGAACAGAACGCCATCTGATAACGATGCTTTCAGACGTAGGTAATGGGCGCCCTCTTTCGGATGATTTACGAACTTAAAACGGTAACAATACGGTTTTGCAAGGCTAAGTGGACTACTTCCTTTAGCGACGGTGAGGTATCGAGCTTTACGTTTCTATACCACTAGAAATTAAGAAAACAATTTAGCACAAGAAATAGAGAAAAGTCAGAATACATTTCACGCATGAGCGAAAAACTTTCTTTGTGTAGTTGACAATTTGGAAGCTTCATGTGGGAGATATTCTATGATACTCATTTAAAAAAACATAAAGTTTCATAAAGCAAATCAAATATATTTTATGGTACTATAAATGTTTAATGTTTAAAAAGTAAAAAGCAAGTGGAAGTGTTGTGACGAGTTAGATAGTCACGCGCCCCTTTCCCTCCCACAAGTAGCTATTCGACCCGTTCGGGTAAGTTCAATACTATCTAACAGAAAACTATACAACTATTTTTCTTTCATTCAGAGAAATTCGTCTTTTAGCACCAAACTTCAGAAAAAGATTGAACAAAATGGGTTCATTTACGATGATACTATTACGAGTTCTATACTTAAAGACATTTTTCCCCGTGGCACTTCTTCGCTTTTTGCAGATAAGAAATACATTGAGACATCCATACTCGATTATGTTAAACCCGCCTTGGTGAAATCAAGAAGAAAATTGTACATTGGAAAAGAATCTTACGAAGCAAAATATTATCATTATCTTATAAACAAACAACTCCCTCCTGACATACTTGAAAACATCAACTATTTGTAAGTACTGTACTTGATGTTACCAAAATGTATATAAGCGTGTTCTTCCTTACGTTCAACCGTATTGACTTTTAACATGACATTATACAATCGATAAAGTGCCCAGAAATTCAAAATTCAAAAACCAAAGATTTTTTCTACTTGAAATGCTAGCACCCACTTTTTTTAATTATTTTTTTTATTAATTAAATTGGAGGTCTCATTCTACCGAAAAAACGATTGATTTAAAATTTATTTAAAACACGGAGACGCTTTTTGTAAATTAACCCTTAATAACAGTTCATTTAATTAAAGTGAAAAATTGTATACTCAGGCAGTAAACCTAGTGAAGGAAACCAATGATCAATCTTCAATTTTTATTCAAATCCATTATTACAGAATCAGTTATTTTAATTTGAATCCTCTAAATGTTTTTGTTATACGCTAACCGAACCTAAATATTTTTCATTCATTTAATACTATTTATTTTTACTTTGAGTTACCAAACGTAACCCATCCCATTCTAGCATAAATTATCCTAAACTAACCTTGCTTAACATATCCTAACGTAAAATAAATTATTCTAATCTGGCTTAACAAAACCTAACCTAACCTTGATTACTCAAGCCTAGCTTAACTAAACCGAACCGAATATAAACTAACCTAGATTAACCTCAATAACCCTAGTCAAACCTAACATAACCCATCTAAAATATAGAACATATTACCTTTCGGCAACTAATATTTCGTTTACTTTCGTTCCTGGCCTCATCCTAACATTTATCATGCTCAACAGGAAAATGCGGTGAGCATCACTGTCATTCGGATGAAAGGGACGCTTTCGAAATCCACCTTTGTGCTAGCTTCTTCAATACTTTATAGCAATTCGTGCTAGCTTCTTCAATACTTTATAGCAATTCGGTTGAATGGAATTTCAGTCCAGTGGGAGGGTACCTTCATATCTCATATATATCCAGGGATAGATTTAATTTTAGGAGTAGGAATGAAGAACAGAGTAATCGGGGCTGGCCTAAAAGTCCCGGACCCCCTTACCCGACAAGGGGGATATGAAAGAAGAGGCGGGTCATAGCGACAGAGGTAAAAACGAATAACGTATTTTTCTCCGTCCCCGTCAGCAACGTCATCGAAAGGTAGCTTTCCTTACGTGTTGAAGGGAGGGGCTCTATACTGGGCTGGATTGTAGTAAATACTAACCGTTCTCCAGTCCTACTTCTAAAATTATATATATATATCCCTGATATCCCAATAATGACTGATTATATCGCATTGACACAAATGATTCGAGTTACGGAAAGATATCATGCAGGGGCCAGGTTGTTGCAGATTAGGTTTCGAGATGTGTATAATCAGTGAGAGGAAATGAGGCTACTATGAAAGTGACGGAAGGGGCGTTGGGCTCAAATCACCTCCGGTAGACAAGGGGAAGTCGGCAGTGGGATTGATGGAGTATGTCGTATTCCTTCAAACTTAGTTTCACAGAACCTGCAGGACTTACAGGAGTGCGTCACAATTCAAAATGTACAAGTTCTAAAGAAATACTTCATAAAAAATGTATTTACATGCAAAAGTTTCTATTGATTTCAAATAATAATAATAATAATATTAATAATATTAATAATAAAAATAATAATAATAATAATAATAATATTAATAATATTAATAATAAAAATAATAATAATAATAATAATAATAATAATAATAATAATAATAATGGCTTTATCTATAAAAAGATGTCCACTAATCACAATAACTTCTTTTTATGCTAACTAATGATTTAAAATATTTATTTCAGAATACTAATGTTTATGGAGACTCGTCAAGGAACTATTAGAAAAACTTTTGAAGACTTAAGGAGCCAAGAATTTCTTTTGACGGACTCAAATCAATTTCAAGAGACGACTTCGTTGTCTCTCGGGTTTCTCAGTCCCATTTTTACCATATACTTCTACGGAATTTCAATCGCCACTTTGGTCGCCATTTATGAGATTTTATCCAATTTAAAGAAGTTGAATTTAATTCATTAAAAGTGGATTACGCACCAAAGACAATTTTGACGATACATTTATATTTTGCAATAATATTGCGATTGCGCTTTAGTGGATTTGCTCGTTAGTTTGCCCCGAAATTTGATTGAATAACCGGCTTCTATATTTGTATTATTAGAAAAACCATTATTCAATATATAATATCAAATAGCTTTTTAAAATGCTTATATTTAAAAAATAATTCACTTTCGTTACCGGGAAACTTGTTAACAAAAGAGCGGTTCCCAAAAACCTTAATCAAACATCCATATATTTAAACATTTGATAACTAATCTATGAATACTGGATCAGTTTTCATATAGTAAGCTCTCGCATCGAAATCACGTGCAGCGTGGAAGAGCATTTAAGATCAATTAATAAACTAAACATCGATTGATTTTTTTAATATATAAAATAATAAAACAAGTAGTTTTCAAAGGATAAACTGAGAATAATGTCACTTAGAAGGATAAGGTACAAGCTCTTTGGAAGTTATAATGACATTTACACATTTTCTTTTCATTTGGATCATATCAAGTGAACGAAACAAAACTTCATCTTTTCTATGACAGTTTCGAAGATTATTATAAATTTTCCATTTTAATTTATCTCAAATTTAAAGTTGATAACCAATGACAAATTGATCTAATAATCAAACTTTTATGGGACCCATACACGCTTAAATTAACGCCCAAATTAAGTAGGGTACATTCATAAAATTCCAATCGTAATTTAAAACAACTGTGTAGAACCATATATATTTCAAAAATGTTCATATACGAAGTTATTTGTTCAAATGAGATTTTGGCACTTAAACTTAATTAAAGTCATACACGTTTAATATATTCAAAGTTTTTTTCAATAAACTGTTTTACATTAAAGAAAATAAACATCAAATATAAGAAACAGCAATTATGAAATGTTTGTAATCGTAGCTTTCTTAAAGCAGGGTTTGTCTCAGATATTTTGATGAAGATAAATAGTTTAACTGTTCAATGAACTATTTTACTCAAAACATAAAATATACCACAATTTCATTGATAAACGTTCAAAATGAGTTTTTTCTAGAGACTTTCTAAATGTCATTGGATATTTACAGTAAATTCTACGTTTCTGAATGAGATATTTCCTTTAAATAATGTTGTAAATAACAATGATAAAATACTGAAATTAAAATTCGATAGTATTGTGAGTACAATGCGGCCTCTACAGGCTCAATGTTTTGCACAAAATAAATTGGGGAATCTATGAAATTCATTATCTTATAGATTATCCCCAAAACCTTTCACTATCATGATTGTGAATACCCAATATTTAGAATAAACTATAAAAATTTAATGGGAAAACATACATACTGATTAAATGTCACATAATTTATTCAATAATATTGAATATATTTTTGTCACAATAAAATGTTGAATCCATATACCGGTACAATTTTAATGTCCAAACATTTCATATATAGCGTCAAATTCACAGACATATGTTATTCGAATGCGAAAATATTCTTCAATTGTTTGAATAACTTTCTTAAAAAAACTAACTCAATATAAATTGTTATATTTTGATGTCAACAAAATATATTTAAGTTAATGAGGAAAATTATTAAGTTTTATTGAGAAGGCGACGACAGTGACTTTTACATTTACATGTCTAGCTCGTACTGGAGACTAGAGACTATTCCGTACATATAGTTCTATATAACAAAGATAGTTGAATATGAAGTAGGCTGTGGCGCTAGGCGCGATATTTAAACAATAAGACTATATTACAACATCCTTTTTTGTCTTTTTTTTTTGAAAAACAGGGTGAAAGATTTAATACTGTTTATAGATCAAGTTTATTAGGTTTTTTAACAATTCGTCCCGATCGCGTTTGGACTGGAGCGGTCAGCGTACTGTTGCGCGGGACATCACGATGATGTTGGGATGAACTTTGCAGCGGCACCGGAGAAGTGTTGTCTTGAAGTTGATCGTTGTCGGAGAGCGACGTAGGATGAGTTTGCTCTTCGACGTGGTTGGTATTTTCAACAACAGGGCGATCGTCACGCGGCGTAGTACCTGCCGTGAGCGGAATAATATGATATCAATTTCTTCGCAGTAGTCCGTGTGGCGTCGAGATGATATAGGAACGCGGTTCTGGAGATTTGCCGCTAATCCGTCCTTCGGTCCGCATGTCCGTAATCCATACTTGTTCTCCTTGAGCGAGGTCGCGAAGGGTATGAACACCATGACGGCGATCATAATAGTGTTTCTGTAGCTGTTTTAAAGCGGTCTCTTTATGTACTAGTTCATTTCTTGGTGGTACGTGAGGTTCTAGATTCGCAGAGTGTGTGGGAATGGTTGTACGTAATTGGCGACTCATGAGTAATTGAGCGGGACTATAACCATTCTTAAGCGGTGTAGTACGGTAGGCTAATAATCCGAGCTGTAAGTCATCAGATTTCTTCATGCGAGCCTTGACCACCTTAACCGCCGGTCCGTGACATTTAGGCGCCGCCACTTAGGCGCTGGTTATTTAGGCGCCGCCATTTAGGCGCCGAGACAATTAGGCGCCGAGACATTTAGGCGCCGCGACATTGCGGCACCGTGACATTTAGGCTCCGCGACATTTAGGCGCCGCGACATTTCGGCACCGTGACATTTAGGCTCCGCGACATTTAGGCGTCGAGCCATTTACGTGCCAATAATTTTTCCATTATTGCTTCTAAAAATTCGTAATGACCTCTCAATTTGGCAACCCGTGTATTGTCTCTGTGCGTCACTGCATGACTATGTTCGCAACCCCCATTAAAGGGCACGACACCTTACTTGTTTTTACAAAACAATCTTAAAATAATAAAAATAAACATAACCTAACCTAACCTAAGTTGGGAAGTCAATGAATATAACCACAAAAATATTTTGGAAAAGGCATATTATTTTGGAAAGTCAACGAACATGAACAACAATATTTTGGAAAAGGCATATTATTATAGGAAGTCAAAGAACATAAACAACAATAATTTAGAAAAGGCATATTACTTTGGGAAGTCAATGAAGATAAACAACAATATTTGGAAAAGGCATATTATTTTGGGAAGTCAATGAAGATAAAAACAATATTTAGGAAAAGGCAAATTTTTTTGGGAAGTCAAAAGATGATAAACAACAATATTTAGGAAAAGGCATATTATTCTGGGAAGTCAAAGAAGATAAACAACAGTATTTTGGAAAAGGCATATTATTTTGGGAAGTCAAAGAAGATAAACAACAATATTTTGGAAAAGGCATATTATTTTGGGAAGTCAAAGAAAATAAACAATAATTTGGAAAAGGCATATTATTTTGGGAAGTCAAAGAAGATAAACAATATTTGGAAAGGCCATATTATTTTGGGAAGTCAAAGAAAATAAACAATAATTTGGAAAAGGCATATTATTTTGGGAAGTCAAAGAAGATAAACAATAATTTGGAAAGGCCATATTATTTTGGGAAGTCAATGAAGATGAACAACAATATCTTGGAAAAGGCGTATTATTTTGGGAAGCCAATGGAGACAAACAACAACATCGTTGAACTCTGATGTCAGTTGAATAAAAAGAATATAAGCCTAAAAGTACTTGTCATGTTCCTTTATTAAATATCTCAAATCTTTCATGAAAATTTTGCGGCAATGTCGCGACGCCTAATTTTCTCGGCGCCTAAATGTCTCGGTGCCAAATTGTCGCGGAGCCTAAATGTCGCGGCGCCAAATTGTCGCGGAGCCTAAATGTCGCGGCGCCAAATTGTCGCGGAGCCTAAATGTCGCGGCGCCTAACTGTCCCGGCGCCTAACTGTCCCGGCGCCTAAGTGGCGGTGCCTAAATGACCGGCGCCTAAATGACCGGCGCCTAAATGTCGGCGCCCAAATGTCCGGTACCGCTTAACCGCAGCCTCCACAAAGCCATTACTCTGCGGAAATCTGGGACTGGAAGTGATGGTGTTGAACCCATATTGCTTGGCGAAAGCCTGGAATTCTTTGGCTTTAGCATCGAATTGTTTGCCATTGTCTGAACGTACTGTTTCGGGAATGCCGAAACGTCCGAAAACAGTTTTCATGGCGCATATAACTGTGTTTGATGTGTGGTTATTCAATTCCAGCAGCTCAAAAAATCTTGAATTATAATCCGTAATGATCAAGTACCAACACGTTCATGGTAAAGAATATCCATCGCTACTATTTGCCACGGGCGGGCTGGCAGGGAAGACGGTACCAGAGGTTCATGACGATTGATTGATTCTTTAGCACACGTTTTACAGGAACGGACGTGGCTCTCAATGTCGCATGATATCTTGGGCCACCAAACTGATTGGTGGGCACGTTCTCGACATTTGGAAATACCCAAATGTCCGTCATGAATTCGATCTAGGATCTCTCTTCGTATGCTACTGGGCACTATTAACCTTGATCCTTTCATCAATAAGCCATTTTGGGCTGTAATTTCATGCCTATGTGCATAATATGGATAGCAAGGATCTTGATTATTAACCTTGTCAGGCCAATTTGTAGCACAATAGCGATACAACTTTCGGCATGTTTCGTCATTCTTTTGTGCTGTCCATAGTTATGATAGTCGTGAATCAGAAGCTGGCAAGTGCGAAATTACCAAACGTACGTGAGCTTCGATTTCGTCTTGTAGTTCAGAAGGTCCAGTAATCTGAAGAGGCGCCCTCGACAATGTGTCGGCTGTGACGAGAAATTTTCCTGGTGTGTGGGTCAAAGTATAAGAATAGCGCATCAATCTAATTCTCAATCGTTGCAAACGTGGCGACAAGTCATCAAGCATTTTGCATTGCAATATCGAAAGTAATGGTTTATGATCCGTTTCAATGTGAACATGTATGCCCATGATATAATCATGAAAGCGCTCACATGCCCATGTGATGGCTAAGGCCTCTTTTGCGATCTGTGCATATCTTTTCTCAGCATCAGAAAGAGTCTTTGACGCATAGGCGACCACGTGTCGTGAGCCTTCGGGATTATCTTGAAGGAGAACGCTTCCTAGACCATAGGATGAAGCGTCTGCAGATATGTGAGATGGTTTCTTCGGATCATATAAACCCAAAACTGGATGACTAGTAAGAACTGCTTTAATTTGATTAAATGCATTCTGTTGGGGAGTATCCCAAATCCACTCTGATTTCTTGCTAAGCAAGCTGGTCAACGGTTGCAACATGTGTGCTAGGTGAGGAATAAACTTTCCTAAGTATTGTGTCATTCCTAGCAGCCTACGTAATTCAGGAACATCGTTTGGACGGGCCAGGTCCAGTATATCTTGGACCTTTGAGTCGTCTGGTGAGATCCCGTTACTGGTGATTCTGTGACCCAAAAATATCAAATCTGTGACAGCGAATTGGCATTTTTGTAAGTTTAATGTGACGCCTTTGTCGACCAATCTCGTTAACACGGCCCTAAGGCGCTTGTCATGCTCTTCAGGGGTAGTTCCCCATATGAAGATGTCATCTTGGCTGTTGAAACACCCTTCTAGATCTTCTATGTAAGAATTGATCCGGTTTTGGTAATGTTCAGATGCTGAACTGAGTCCGAAAGGCAACCGATTGAAGTGGTATCGACCAAACGGGGTTATAAAAGTAGTTAGATGAGCTGAATTTTTGTTCAACGGAATTTGCTAGTAACCGGAGTTACAATCTAATTTTGAGAATATTTTTGCTCCCGCAAGACGTCCTAGGCAATGATCGATGGCAGGTAGCTGGTATCTTTCTCTTTTGACATGTTTGTTTAACTGAGTCAAATCGACACATATGCGAACTTTGGATTTGACTGCCTTTGGAGATGCTTTACTATGGCCTTGGTCCCTCTTGGGCTCGGGTACAACTTCGTTTTTGTCACGCTTAGCAACAACAACCATGGGAGAACACCATTCTGTTGGCTTCTCTATCTTGGTTATGACGTTTTGTTCAACCATTTGGTCTAATTCCTCTTTGACTTGGTCCATCAAGGCTATTGGTACACGTCTTGGGGTTGTGAGCGCAACCGGAACAGCATTATCATTCAACTGTATGGTGTATTCTTCCTTAATCCTACCAAGTCCACAGAAGAGACTGGGAAATTCTTTTTCCGGATTTACTCTTGACTCGGAGAGTATTGGGTGAAGTCTTTCAATTATTTTGAGACCTTCACAAGCTGCCAGGCTGAGTAAACTTCTTTCTAAGTCTCGTATGTACAACATAAATGTGGCTGAGGAATATACGGTTTTTGTGTTGAAGTTCTGCCTCTATCATACCGCAACAATGTAATTGTATTTTGCCAGGCCCCAGCAATCTTTTGTTTGTGTCTTGCAGTACGTGTCCCTGAAGTTTAGACTTGAATAGTGACTCAGGTATAATGGAAACGTCGGCACCGGTGTCAACTTGAAACTTTATGGGTTGTCCATCCACTTGTACTTGGACTAACCACTTCTCGGGATTGGCACCATTAGCTTCAGACAGGGCAACAATGTATGCTTCCTGAATGGCATTTGCTGGTGGTTCGGCACTGGATATCTCCTTAATATGTCTGTTCTTGCAAACCTTAGCATAATGGACTTTGTAATTACATTTGCGACACGTTGCAAAACGGGCAGGGCATTCTTCAACTCGATGTTGATTTTCAGAACCACATTTTTGACAGCCACGTCTTGAATTGGCAGATTTATTATTCTGGGCGTGTGGCCGCGGACGATATGGAGTTTGAGGCGGGGAAACTGGGTTGGCAAATTTGTTTGATGCTTGACGTGATTATCGAGGCTTGCCACTGAGCTTATCTACGTTGGCATGTGGTTTCGTGTCTACTTGTAGTTCATTTGATTGGCGTTTAACTTCTTCACTTTGGCGAACGGCTATGATGGCTTTTTCCAAGGTCAGTTTGTGGTCTGTTTGTAATCTTTCAGACAAGGCTTTGTCGCGAATTCCTACGACGATGCGGTCGCGAATCATTTCTTCTTTAGCATTTTGAAGCTTGTCGAAGTCGCAATGCTCTGACAACTGGTACAGTGAAGTGATGAAATCATCAATAGGTTCACCCTCCTTTTGAGAACGAGAGAAGAAACGGGCACGAAGGTATGGGACGTTCTTTTCGAGAACGAAATGTCCTTCAAATCTGGCCACAACGGTGGCGTAAACCTTGGAATCAGCCGCTGACATGTTAAATGACAGAAATATGTCTTCGGCCTGATCCCCCATCATATAAATTAGAGCACTGATTTGTTCTTCCTCCGAATTTTTACTGAGGCCGGACGCGGTGCGAAAACGTTCGAAACGCCGGATCCACCGAGGCCATTCACACGGTGTAGAAAAAGAAAATGGTTCCGGAGAACTAACTTGAAATGTTGGGGCCGGGGTAGCCGGTACGGATGGTTGAGCCAATGCCGACTCAATTGGTTGAGCCATGTTGTGGAAAGATGACGCAACAACGGTAAACAATGGGAACTTAAGCCTTGTCCAGTTCGGAACGAGTACGACGCTAGAAACGGAGGCGGCTAATAAAGACAACGCGAACACTGGGCAAACTAATGCGGAAACGGGGAGCACACTTCTGATACCATGTTATATTTTGATGTCAACAAAATATATTTAAGTTAATGAGGAAAATTATTAAGTTTTATTGAGAAGGCGACGACAGTGACTTTTACATTTACATGTCTAGCTCGTACTGGAGACTAGAGACTACTCCGCACATATAGTTCTATATAACAAAGATTGTTGAATATGAAGTAGGCTGTGGCGCTAGGCGCGATATTTAAACAATAATAAGACTATATTACAACATAAAGGTTCCGTTTTTAACGCAAATATTGTCAAAAATTTACCGCAATTGATGTTCTATTGTCGAATTACACTTGAGCTTATCACAAATGTTAGCCTGAATAACGTTTCTTTAAACTTTTTCTACCGAAATTACTGAGAAGACGAGTAGAGAAAAAACAGTAAATGTAAAATTATTCATGAGAAATAAACTCACACTTTTACACAAAACATGTAACGGGTGCTTCTGAAAAGTCTGACATAAATCGAAGGGTTTGTTCTTTGGGTCCTACCAGAAGAATATAATACTTCTCTTCGAGAGAAGTGTACCACAAAGCTGGGTGATTGTAACGTCACGCTTCCCAACATCGGAACACTTAGAGCAAGGTTACTAAACCGAATCACATACACGATAAATAGTTCCCCCATCATTACTCTATTAGCGTTTAAATATTTGGCAAGACGCGCTTGTGCATTTTGTCCCACGTCAAGACGAGGTTTGTGGGATGATTGCTGGGGATTTAGTGCCAAACAATTATAGAATTCACCTTACGGTGCGATGCCCATTTGTAGTTTGATGAGCGGGAAAGCAAACTAAAAGGGGGAGCCTGGGAAGAATGACGTTACATAACTAAAGCATTAAGAGGATACAGAGTGTCATCCTTCTTCTATTATCCCCTTCTGGTCCTACTGAGTTAAAAATGGCAATGAACGAGACGCGAGGGGTCGGTCATTCCCTAAATCCAACTTGAGAAAAACGAAATCAGAAGTTGATGACTTCTTATCCTGGGAAGTATTGGACTCTAACCATATCCGGAACCATCTCTGTTAGCCAACTTCTTATTAGGTCCGATCATCGCGCCACCAACGGCGCTTCCCTCATTTTGAGCTGGCAGGCTGATTTGCGCGCCAGCAGCGGGCAAGTAACGAAACTTTAAGGCGTGTCCTGTGGTTTGAGGTAACGAATCAGAAATGGTGACAAGAACAGCTGTTAATAGAGTTTGCAAGAAATTCCGGTCAAACTAGTGTGGGGTCCTAGGCCCACGGATTGTAATGGATTTTCAAAGAGTTCTAGACAGACAGCTTTTCAACGATTGGCGCTGAAGAAGTTTTGAACACGCCCACAGTTTGAGTGCCACAGCCTCTCGGCGTGGGATTTTTTTCAGTAGATTAGATAGTTTTCCTAGTGGGGAGGAAACTTTCGACCCTCTTTTACGATTGCCATAGGCAATTTTGACTAGCAGGGATGGATACTATATAAAGCCTTAATGTCCAATACTTCCCAGGATAAGAAGTCATTAACTTCTGACGAAATCAATAACAAAATGTAAAGTCCGGCGAAATCAATGGAAAAATCTAAAAATCCAACGAGATTCATCGGATTTTATCAAATTTTGAAATCAAACAAAATTCGACGAGATCAAACGAAATTTATATTTCAACAAGATAATTCGAGTATCAACAAGTCACGTGCAACCATGGCGTATATGAATGAGAATCACCCGGAAATAGATCTAATGAACTGGCCAAGAAATTCACCCGACTTATCTCCAATCGAAAACGTCTGGGCGATTATGAAAAGGATTGTATCCCAGAACAATATAATTCCCAATGATAAGGACGAACTTTTCACCATCATCCAGGCCGCATGGGAAGAGGTTGGTGAGCGGCCCGATTATATAAACAATCTGTTTTCATCAATGCCGCAGAGAATGCAACAGGTTGTAAATGCCAACGGTAAGATGATCAAATATTAATCGCATAATGAAATTAAAAATGAAAACGCATAAATGTATTTATCCTAACCATGTTCATAATTAAGAATAAATGTTCGATAGTAATTAGCAAAGTGTCTTTATTCTTTATTTAACTTGTTATGTTGGTTGGGTAGTTCTCAATAAAATATATACACACTCTACATTGCGTCCTTACTTAACCTTTAAGGATTTAATACTTCGTGCAGCTCAGCAGATTCCATTGATTCTCAAAAAGACCATAATTTGCCATCGGATACACTGCTAAGACTAGTGGAACTTTAGTATAATGCTAATTTCGCATTGTAAATAAAGTGTTTCTTGAGAAAGGTTCGTCATCTTCGTTATGGCGAATCCCAATTAGTTGAATACAATGAACACAACCACTTCCTCAAATGTAGGCACCACTTTGTGACCCATGCTATGCTTTGAATGTGGGTATTCTCCTTTTCAGTGAACCTGTATTTCCTCCACCAAGCGGTTTTCAATGGGTGACATATTGAGGGAATTGGTTGGCCATTGAATTTCTAGATGGTTCTCTCCGAAATGCGCCGTTTTCAACCAAACGTTCGTGCAGACTTATGTTGAAACTGACATCAAGAATCGCCCACTAATCTAGATAGAAATCATTCTCCACCCCCTGGCATTTGCGAACCATAGTGGAACAGAATGTCGCACCCGTGGCCATATCTTCACCGGAGGAAAATTTGAAGTTTCATTCCACAATTGTTGATTATATATTTGTGCAACATTAAAGGGGATCTCTATCCATAAAAATATGGCTCAAGGCATTGATTCCGTGGGGGACGTGTATTCAGAAAATTGCAATTAACATCACTCTCCCTTTACTGGAATGTCATTCGGTAATTCGGACGAGCTATGCTCAACTGTTCACCTTCTCTTTAAAATCATCCCAATCATTCAAAACCCCCTATTTAGCAGTTGGAAATGGAAAGTGGAGAGTGAAAAAAAAAACGCTTAGTAAAAAATTTATTGAAACAACAATATAAGATACGTTTTTTATACCCATTGTATCAGATCAATAATTTGCGGCTTATGATTGAAACAAGACGTCGCGAGAGAGAAAGTTTTTAATTGCGGCGACTGTACTAAAAAAACACATCAGGCTTTGGTATATATACATTTTAATGCCGAAATAGCTACTTCTTGCCTCAGATCTTACAAAAGTTTCCTAAATTGATCTACGAACGGGAATGTAAGGGTTGAGTTTTTCATACGTAATTTACGATGAAGTCTCTTGACAATTTGTAGAAGATGAAGATACAAAGTTTTTGGTGAATTATTAATACCCCTCTTCCACGAAGGGATTTTCAGCCTTTTCCGTCTTTTTAGGCAGAATTTGGGTTTTGGCGCCGAAATCAGTGGCACCAACGTCATTTATATGAACACTAAAAAGACTGCATATTGGTCCCACGTGTTTTAGAAAGAAATTTCTTTAAATGGTTTTGTTACACTAGTCCAGTTGTGATGAGATTCGAGGACTCAATTTAGGTTGTTTTAACCTTCAGTTTCGCTTTGAATCGGTTCAGAACTGGTTTGCCCAACTAGTTATAAAACCCTTTTCATTACCGATTTCAACAGCCTCGGTTCACACTTAACGAAGCTTTGCTAGGTCTCAATTTAGTGTTGCCTGCTAAGACCAGCGAAAATATCCATAAGACTTATCTCATCCCAGCTAAAATAACTCTGAAATATAGTCTCATCCCAGGTGAAATATCCCTGAGAAGTAAAAACTGACCTCCAAACCCTTTTTACGTTGTTTTGCGAAGTTGTTTCAAGAAACCGCGTTTGTAATTAGTTTCTAGAGTATCAGTTTTGTTCACTTATTATAAATATGAGCGTTTTGAATCGCTTCGAACCAGTTTCCCATGTATGTGTGAACATGGCTTTAGTCAATAAACTACCATAATTTCTGATACAATAAGGGAGAAGAGACTTGCGAGGGAGTGTTAAAGTGAATAGGCGCGTTCGTTCGCTACGTGGCTAAAATCGTCTCTCTCTGGCGCTGACTCGGGGCCTCATCGCGGTGTCCGTGCGCATGCGTCAAATTTAAAAACCGGCTTTGAACTAGCAGGGGAAGGTCGTGTTTAAATTTCTGCCATGGTTAACTATAAGAAGTGTTGTTTTTTAATTGTTCAAGTAACCTTAAGTATTTAACAATACCCGGCATGGTAAATATCGTTTTCAAACCATTTCCCAAACCAAAAACAAAGCTTGAAATTTATTGAAAGTGAATAGAAGCTAGTGGAAATCGGTTTTCCACAAGCTAATATCCATCTTTTACATTTTTCTATCTGGGTTTTTGCCTTTGGAAACGCGTGGAAGGATACTCCTTTCATATCTTTTTAAGCGAATACCTTGAATCATTCCTACAACCGTTACAAAAATAATTTGGCATTTTTATTAAGCCTCGGTTTCCTCCCAACAGACGTTGATTGTTGGTTGAACAGAGTGAGTGGGGCAGCATTCGATGGAAGCGGAAGCTGGCGGCAGGGAGAATTTTTAAATTCTCTCTGCTGGCGTTAGTAAACGACGTCACTCGCGCCTGCGCGTTAGCTAAAGTTGTGGAACGGAGATAAAAATTCCTACCCCCACTTTCTTTCCCATTTGCCACTGTATGACGGTTTTTTTAGCATTAGATCAACACTCCCTCTAACGTTCCCTACTCCCTGATACAATACTGTTAAATTGAAAAAAACGTAATACCTGATAAAGTTTAACAAGTTAGGAAACCAAAATAAACCTCTCCGAGTCGAGACGAATTTACTTTCGAATCACAGGTCCACCAGCCAATGAGTAAAACCGGAAATACATAGTTCAAATTGGCTAGGTCATTTGTAAAGGTTAAAGCGTTTCATAATTTCCTGCGTATCCTCAATATTTCTAATGAGGACCTAATATCTATCACTTAAATACATGTATTTAACTTTCGGCTCACTCTGAGCCGTTAAGACCTCCTACATGAGGACACGAAACCAGGTCAATTCTGGTTACAATCTAGGGTATCTTAACTCATAGACCCAATCGTTTCAACACTTATGGAAAGATGAAGTATTAACATCCATATTATTCAACGAAGCTAAAAGTTACGTTTACGCTATATATATATATATATGTAGTAAAGCTGAATTAAAAAGTAAACACCAAATTTGAAATGTTAATTTCAAAAGATGTTCTTGGAATATTGAGATGAAACAGAGCTTTATAGCTACAAAACTACTAAAAGAATCGTAATGCCGAAAACAATTTCCATTTAATATTCTGCAAAAAGAAAATGTTATCGTTTTGTAAGAGATCTTTTCATCCTACTCGCTTTATATTAACTTTGATATACGTGTAGTGTTTCTATTCAGATGCAATCTTCATTACTCGTTCTATATAAACTCTCACTTGTGTCATTACATAGAAATAAGTTTATCTTAAATAATTAATTAAATATAAATGATATTAATTATTTTAATCGCCAGTAAATAACTTTAAAAATAGTTAAATCGTTTAAAATGAAGTTGTTCCTATTATCTTTCGAAACTTTGCTAATATTGACATTTAAAGTGAAGGGTACCCCTCTTGCCCGCTTTTTTAAAATTTTGGGGTATATGTACCATTCGTTTCCATTATAATAATAGATAAAAACGCATTCGCGTGAACCGATGGTGGAAGGCCTGCCATTGGGAGGCTAGACGTTTCTCGTAACCCTAGCCGCTCGCCGCGTACATCTTAAGCCTAACGACGATGATGGAGTAGAAGCCAATGTAACAGATTGGTGTGTATGTGGTATAGACGAAATACCAGTAGATGGTGGTGTTTGAAGCCAATGTTGCAGATTGGTGTCTATGTGGTATAGACGAAAGACAAGTAGATGGTGGTGTTAGAAGCCAATAAGAACAGATTGGTGTGTATGTGGTGTAGACGAAAGACTAGTGCATGTTGTTGTTGTTAGAAGCCAATAAATACTGAGGGTGTTGAGTGAAAGAATTGGCGGTTAGTCAGCAAATGAAGGTGTAACGACTAGTTAATGATTGGCGTTAAATAAGATAGATGAAGCAATGAAGTAAAGTTTTCGGAATTTCTGTGTACTGCGAACGCGGTCCGGAAATTGCGAACACGTTTGCTCCGATATGCAAACTGCGAACGCGGTCACGTGGGGTGTGACAGACAGACAGACACGTCCAGTGTAATACCTCTCCGTGACGTCATCGTCACTCGGAGAGGTAAAAATTTGCATTACTAATGATTTAATTGAAAATATTTCAATAACAGTAAATAAAACAAGTTGGGAAAACCAAAATATTACCTCTCCGTGTCGAGAAGATTATATAAACTTAAGTATCCAATGAAAACGTCGACCTTTTTGCCCTCATCCTTTCCCGCGCTTTGCGCTTCCGCATTTCATCCTTACTCTCAACATTATCTTCCTCCATTTTACATACAAAAATCAAATACTCACAAAAAGAAGTGGCAAAAACCTGCTGGCTCTTTACAACCACTTAATTTGACTTAATATCCAATTTCCAACAACAATAATATACCGGTAGTTTAATTGACAACCTACTAGCATCGAAATTCTCATTAAGAATGGCTCCCGCGGATAAAAAAGGCCAATTTTCAACTAGGTGGGCGTTATCTCATTAGATTTGAAAAATATCATTTGTCTTTTTTACCAATGCCTAACCGTTTGGATTTTTTAAAGCAATCTTAGCATCAAAAAATAAATGTTTTATATTCTTATTAAGAATAAAACAAGAGGATAAAAAAGGTCTGTCCTCTCGCATTTTTTAAGCTTTTATCACGATTACTCTATACAACAGTAACAAGGAGTATAAACCCATTAGTGGAAGCAGTATTTTTTTCGAAACAATTTCGCTTATGTTTATCCTCTCTAGACTTCGCTAAAAACGTATTACTCCTACGTAAAATATTAATAGACAGGCAAGGATTGATACCATTAAAGAAGGAGCGCAATATTATCCATATTTTCATTTCATATACAGAGAAAAGAAATTATTATGTTTCTGAGAGGAGCTTCCCATTTTTGTTGTTGTTTTGAAAAATATATCGCAATGCACGGGCCTTGATAGATAAAGGAGGCAATGAATGAAATATATCACAATGCACGCGCCTTGATAGATATAGGAGGCAATGAATGAAATATATACAATGCACGGGCATTGAAAGATATAGGAGGCAATGAAGGAAATATATCGCATGCACGGGCCTTGGTAGATATAGGAGGCAATGATAATCTCTCTCTTTGCACGAGAGGTTTATCTTTAATAATTAAATAAATAAATAAATATAATTATTTTTAATTATTTTAATCTTCAATAATTAACATTAATAATAGTTAAATCGTTTAAAATAAAGTTATACCTATTATCATCTCAAACTTTGCTAATATTGACGTTTAAAGTGAAGGGTACCCCTCTTGCCCGCTTTCTTGAGATTTTGGGGTATATATACGATTCTTTTCCATTATAATAGAAAGGAAAAAGCGCAATTGCGAAAACCTTTGGTGGCGATCCCACCTTAGGGAGGCTAGACGTTTCTCGTAACCCTAGCTGATCGCCGCGTATATCCTAAAACCAAACGATGATAATGGAGTAGAAGCCAATGATACAGATTGGTGTCTATGTGGAATAGACGGAAGACCAGTGGATGGTGGTGTTAGAAGCCAATGATACAGATTGGTGTCTATGTGGAGTAGACGGAAGACCAGTGGATGGTGGTGTTTAGGAGCCAGTATGTACAGACTGGTGTCCAAGTGGGATGGACAAAGACCAGCAGAAGATGGTGGTGATTAGAAGCCAGTATGTACAGACTGGTGTCCAAGTGGAATGGACGAAGACCAGAAGATGGTGGGGTGATTAGAAGCCAGTAAGTACAGACTGGTGTTCGTGTGGGATGGACAAAGACCAGAAGATGGTGGTGTGAGTACTCAAGTAGAGGAGCCATTTCCGTGACTGTGAAAGCAGTTCGGAAATGGCGAACACGTTTGCTCCGATACGCAAACTGCGAACGCGGTCACGTGGGTGTAACAACGGACAGACAGACACACAGACAGACACACAGACACACACACAGACACGGCCGTTACAGAACCTCTCCTGGACTACGTCACACGGAGAGGTAATAGGCACACAGCTCAGCGTAACTAAGATAATTTATGGTAGAAATATCTGCAGCTGGCGACTATCACTTGCTACATAGATGGTGCGGCGTGCAACGCAGTGTCTAAAGCGAAACGGAACGCCATAACGGTGTCGTTTTGATTAAGAGGTCGCCAGACAATTTAAATAACAAAATTTAAAAAAAAAACTGATTTCGAAAGAAGAACAAAGTTTTCTTTTCTATATTGCACTAGTAGCAAGGCACCCGGCGTTGACCTTCAGCTCGATGGTTTTTTCATTACTTTTCGGCGTGACGATGATGTGACGGAGAGGTATAACATTGAACGTGTCTGCGTGTGTGTCTGTCACCGCGTTCGCACTTGGCAAATCGGAGCAAACGTGTTCGCATTTCACAGAAAGTAATATTGGCTTCTACTCCATTATCATCGTTAGGGTTGAGATGTACTCGGCGATCTCTCGAATCGGAGAAGTTTATTTTGGTTTCCCAACTTGTTATTTTTTGAAAGATGATGGAAAATCGAACCCCAAATGCCAGAAGGTTCGTCTATTGGATAAAGGTAGCCAATTTAATAACTATTAAAGAAATCTGTTGAAATGTACGACAATTAATCCTTGAAGAATGTTTTGTTACATTTCCAGCCGCAATTTTTCAAGATGACTGCGGATTGAAAAAATCTCTCTTTTTGCGTAACTACTACTCAAGAGTAACGTCCCTGCAAAATTTTAGGTATAGTGGTTTGTACTGGGTGTTGATTATCAGGTAGTCAGTCAGTCAGTCAGTCAGTCAGCACTTTGACTTATATTTAGATACAGATTAAAATAAAATGTATTTATCCAAAATTTAATAATAAACCCTTCTCATTGAAAGTAGTACCGGATAAGATACTCAAGGCATTAAAGTAGCGCTTTCAATTGTATTTTTCCTAACAATACCGGTGCCAAACTGAATGAAAGCATATTTACACCTTTCAAAAGCTAAGAAGACGACTAAAAAAATCTAAATCCATTTTAAAAAATTGAAGGCAAAGAAGTTATCATGGAAAGAAGCGAGTGAGGCGAGGCTGGAGCGTTGAAATAAAAAGCTGCGAAAATTTCCAAAGTGTTTCTTGAATTTCATCTCGCAAAGTGGACTGAAAAGTTTTTTGGGTGAAATGAGGTGGTTGCTGTGTAAGAAAGAAGCTCTGTGTATGTCTGTGTTGGCCCCGAGAATGGGGTGATAGCTTTAGTTAAGCGAGGTACACAAAAAACACCTTAACAGAGGCCGATTAACTGAGGTAAACACTTTAAAGAATATCTTGGTATCGTTAGTAGAACTTCACTTAGTACACGGTTTAAAAAAGTCTTATATAATTGTTTACTTTTAAGCCTTTTGTGTACGAAGAATGTCACAAAAGCTGCAGTGTCTTTTAAGACAATTATTCAAATCGTAGATTGTTTTCTCATTTTAACTTATTTGGAAGGGACTTTCTAATTTAGCAAGATTATTTCTAACTTAGTCAAAGGTTTAAATTCATACATAATGAAGTATTTAGTAACCATGGTTGGACAAGTTTTTAAAATTTAATGAAGGTGGTTTAATATAGGATAGGAAATTTATTAAATCAATTCACAACGCAACAATTCGACTTAGTTGATCATTTCTGTGAATTTGTATAAGATTTCCAAAATTATATCCAAAATGCAACTTTTGGTGAGAGATAATGCTACCCGTAAAAGCACCCTACTATAACCATATTATTTAACAACTTTTCATGGTAAAATTACGTAAAATTCCTCGAAAATGTCCTCAGTTCTAATAAAGTTACTCCCATTTAATCCGATCTAAATTTGAGAATGTTTCCTTCGTCTGAAAGACTTCTGTATCTTAGTGTATCTTCATCAATTCCTAGTTTAAGCTCTGTTCAGTCACAGTCTTCGAAAAGCGATGCGGATTTCGAGGGGGTTGACGGACTTTTTTTTCGTTCTTTTGTTTTAAACGCTTTTGGAGGCATTCGGGCGAGCTTAAAGTTTTTAAAGCCTTCTTTTCCAAAAGGGGAAGGGGGGTGAGATAGTGAAAAATGTGTCATCGGGGATTGGGCCGTTCTAGAAGAGGAAGAAGAAGAATTTCTATTATTGTTTTATCGTGAAAACGACATTATGGTCAGCAGGTTTTCCAATCCAATAAGACTACTATTCTTGTACGATTGTTTAGTGGAAAGTAATGTAGGTTAGATTTTAAGGACCATTCACACGTCAGCTAGCATAATTAGAATGTTCACGTGTGTCACGTAAAAGATTCGCGAAGTTAGTTGGATAATTTCGGTTTCATCGGGCACTTTATCACTTCGAAATTCGTGGCATACACCCGGAATGGTATACTCCTATTGGATAGAATCCCGTTGGACCGAATTCAGATTTCTATAATTGTAGCCAAATTTAAAACAATTTATAGCCCAAGGAGCAATTTTCTGCTGAATGGGAATATTTATATGAAAGAGCTTTCGACTGAATGGAATGGGTTTACACATAAAATCATAGCGTTTTCCTTGAGTTGCCGAGCTCCAGTAGCGCAATGGATTAAGTGATTTGGATGATCGAAGAAGTTAAGCAGCATCGAGCGCCGTCAGTACTTGGGAGGGAGATCTCTTACGTTAGGTAAGGTTAGGTTACGTTAGGTAGGGTTAGGTTAGGGTTAGACAATTTCAAAAATGAAAGTTATTTACTGAAATTTATTGAAGAATGTTATTGGTGAACATACATATTATTTTCTGCAATATCAAGAAGTTTAATAAGAATATCAATTTTATTGTCCGGTTAGGTTAGGCTAGGGTAGGTTAGGTTGGGTTAGATTAGGTTAGGTTAGGTTAGGTTAGGTTAGGTTAAGTTAGGTTAGGTTAGGTTAGGTTAGACAATTTCCAACAATGAGAATTAACTACTAAAATTTATTGAAGAATGTTATTGGTGAACATAAATATTATTTGCTGCATATCAAGAAGTTTAATTAGAAAATCAATTGAAAAATAGGAATGAATGGAAAATTCATGATTGGAAAACCGCCCAAATTGCGGTATTCGGTCGAACAAGACATTAAATCCAATGGGATTCGACCCAATGGTAGACAATCCCAGGAATCCATGTGATTTTAGAAGCTGGAATGGAGAACTGTTAATTTTTACTTCAGTCCGACTCATAACGCAGTATAGAAAATTTTAAATTATCTTATTGGCTCACTTAAACTAAGTTTTGATTTCGCTGCTGACGAAGACGGCGAAAAATACGTAATTCCTTTTTACCTCTGTCACTATTACCCGCCTCTTCTTTCATGCCCCGCCCCCCGGTCACGGAGAAGTGGGTTTGGGACTTTGACTCGTGCCCAAATTACTCTGATCTCCATTCCTGCTTCTAAAATTACATCTACGGACTTGTCAGAAACAACATGTATTTATATTGAATCCAAATTTCTATGAGGTGTATCGTCATAAAGTGGTATTTATAAAGTTATACTATTACATGTAGCTATTAATATTACATTATCATAATCTAATGAAAATGTCTCGGCATTTCAAAGTTTGATGGATTTCACAGCTTCTTGAAGCCAATATAATCGATTTAAACTAAAACATAACCTTTTTTAAAGTAAACAAGAAAGCATTATTGATTTCTCCTTTGACAAGAAAAAATTGTTTGTAGATATAAGTCGGCGTACTATTTATCATGCATTTCCATTTCAGATAAGTTTGGTTTAGAAATTGCTATCGTTAAATCTAAAATAGGGTACGGACAAAAAATAATATATATTCAACTTTTTTTTCATCGCTTAATCGTCGCTGTACTATTCAAAGTAGACACCCTAAATTTTCGAAATTGAACAAATATGCTTTGCATTTGTAATAGTTTGGACTAGCTCTTAGGAAAATTGAAACTCTAGAAGTCGGAAAGAATAAAATAAATATGAAAACAAATCTTTCCGTACGATTGATAACCTCTAAGAAACGCGTATTCCTTTTCCTAAAAATGCTATTTATTATAACTTCTCCTAGACACGGAAATAGAGGATTGGCGGGGCTCCGTTAGAAAAGGTTTTTCCTGTATAAAAACGAAAAATAAAAAATCATCCTTATGTAATTCTCTTTAATCTGTCTTTACGGAACATACCCTTCCCATATACTGACCTTGGACGGAAAACTCTGTAACTCGTGTTCCGATAATTACCTCTCCGAGTGACGTATGTCACGGAGAGGTTCTAATTTCGACGTGTCTGTGTGTGTGTGTGTGTGTGTGTGTGTCTGTCTGTTGTTACACCCACGTGACCGCGTTCGCAGTTTGCAAATCGGAGCAAACGTGTTCTCAATTTCCGGAAATTTCGAAAATTGTATTACACTTACAGGCTATTACTCCATTGCCTGTCTAACATCACCAGCCTCTGGTCTTTGTCCATCCCACATGGACACCAGTCTGTACACACTGGCTTCTAATCACAATCATCTGCTGCTCTTTGTCCATCCCACATGGACACCAGTCTGTACACACTGGCTTCTAATCCCCACCCTCTTGTGGTCTTTGTCCATCCCACATGGACACCAGTCTGTCCACACTGGCTTCTAATCACCACCGTCATCTGCTCTTTGTCCATCCCACATGGACACCAGTCTGTACACCTGGCTTCTAACACCACCATCTTCTGGTCTTTGTTTTTGTCCATCCCACATGGACACCAGTCTGTACACACTGGTTTCTACACACCACCATCTTCTGGTCATTGTTTTTGTCCATCCCACATGGACCCCAGTCTGCACACCTGGCTTCTACTCCATCATCATCGTTAAGGTTAAGACATACGCGGCGATCGGCCAGGGTTACGAGAAACGTCCGGCCTCCCTAAGGTGGGGCTTCCACCAAAGGTTCACGCAATTGCGCTGTTCTTATCCATGGCTGCGATTCGAAACCCTTATATACTACCTATTTTAGTAAGGCGAAGCAACCGGCGTATGCTTCATTTCAAACGCCAATATTAGTCAAGTCTCTCAAGAATGTTTAATTGTTCTTTTTTAAAACGATGTAACGTTCAATAAGGCGAATAACTAACGAAGAAAATATTAAATATTAATTATATTTATTTTAATATTTAAGATAATCTTGTTTCTCAATTCAAAATTAATACGGAAAGAGTTAAAAGCAGTCTATGTTTTTGTCTGTATGTGTCCGTCCGTTGTTACAGTAGTGCGCTGCGTTAGAAGTTCGTTTTCTTTTGATGTGTAAAGAAATCCAACACAACCATAATATTCCCTTTATCCTTAATATAAACTGAATATGTGGAAATATTTTTCGTAATTATGATGCATTTAGTACTTTTGTAGCTTTAAAGCTCTATTTCATTATGATATTCCAAAGATTTTTTTTAATATTATTATTTAAAATGGATGTTTATATATTACTTAAGCTATACTACATCTGTTTATAGCATAATCCTTTCTAAAATCATAGTGAATACAAGTACAATGCTGCTATGTTGGTCAAATGAACTCTTATCTGTCAATAGGCCTAGTGAACCAAAACGTAAAAGTTTGGGTTTGGTTTTCGTTTCTGTATGCAGAGACATTAACGGTTCAGAGTGAGCCGAAAGTTAAATACACTTTTAAATAATTAGGCTTAGATTTATAATCATGGTGGAAATCTGGGTCGCGTTCAGCAGAGCCTCGCGTTGCTGAACGCGGCCCAGGGATTTTGTTTTTGAATTTTGACGTCACGGTTCTTAGCGCTGAGCTAGCGCGGTCTTCAAAGAAAATAGTCTGCTTTTTTGATAACGTGACGTAAAACGCGTAGTTCTCAGCTTGGCGAAAAAACCATGGAGGAATTAATACAAATAGCTCTATGGGACTATAGCTATTTAATTGGCGTGAAACCAGTTGATCACGCGAGAATTTTAAGAGATATGTTAGTTTCTAATTTTAATTATAAAAGTTGTTATCTATCTCTATAAATATGTTATCCTACAATTTTTGTTAAGCCTTGGTACCTTGCACGCTTTATTGCGCTAGCGTCATTTATAAAACGCCGATGACCCGTTTTTCCCCCATCGGATGATTTTAATGTGTACAAGTATATCATTATTGGATGTAAAATGTCGTCTGATTTACAGTAAATTTGCTATGCTTTGTATACTGCTTTAATATTTCATAAATTTTAACTTAAGAAACATTTCCATATCTGGGTAAATAAGTTTGTAAGTAGTCGTCTTGACTCGGAGAGGTAATATTTTGGTTTTCCCAACTTGTTTTCTCTTAAATTCTCACATAATTGAATTTATACGATATTTTAAGGTCATTATATGAAATGATAACAATTACTTTGCATTCAGAGCTGCACTCCAAATAACACAATTGAATTTCGCCTCAGACCTTCCATTTAAATATCTAAGCCCAAAGATTGAACTGAATTATAGCAAAGAATTTTAAAATATTTTTAATTATAAAAAGGAGTTTTGAAAATCTGTCATCTCTGAAAACATTTCTTCCTACCTAACCCTTTTAAATAGCTTGATTTGGTAATTTTCACTCACTTAGGTCTCTTTGGCTTACCGTTTCATTCAATTAGTAGTCACTTTTTCAAGTAAATCTAAATGTACGTCTTTGTGAGCCCTTCAGCATTTGTTTAGTTCTAGGTGCGATGTAACACTCATTTAAAGATTCTTATGTTTTCAAAAAAAAATACAATAAAATAATCCACACTCTAAATCTAATCATTTATGAGTCCTGTATAATCCTATAATTTGGCGAAGAGAATCCTACTTTTTTGCATTAAAAGTTCTCCATAATAGTTGAGGCCCTGCATTGCAGTTTAGGGGAGTGAGCCATGTATGTGCAAGAAATCTTAGTCAAAAGCGGCAACAAGGCGCATTGCTTTAAATTATGAAATTGAAAAGGAGTAGCGTTCGTGAAGCTTTCATACTTTTTGAAAGCTCGACACTCAAGAAGGGGCCCAAATTGTCGGGCTGCGGGCGGGCCCAACAAACGTCGTTACGCCACTGGGCGGGATTCGGTCTAATGGAATTCTGCGCAATGGGAAGATACCCTTCCTGCACATAGTTTGCTAGAAAATCAATAAAAAGTACGCAAAGGTAAAACAAAATGTAATTTTTTGGGTTTTTTATTTTCACCGGTTTGCAATTCCTAATTTCAGTGTTAAACGTAAAACATCAATGTTGTAGAGTTGACTAAGGAATTTGAGTGGAATAGCGAGAATTCTTTGAACGGGCTTCTAAAGCGCTAGCGCAGTGGCGTGATCGAGTGGGCTGTGGTTCAAGAATCCAGCCACGGCCCACTTGGATTCTCACTAAAGCTTGCCATTAAGGCCCGCCAACTTTGGCCGCCCTCTATGTTAAAGCGCGTACCAGCAAGAAGTCGAAATACATACCAAGCTGGGAAAAAAATTGACGAGCTAAAACTCGTTTCTAATGCATATTCCTATGGTAAATGATTTTGAAAATGAGTTGTGTCCGTAATTGGGCTCAGTTTTTCAAATGTTTCCGATTTTTATCAACTCTGACCTTATATATACCCCAAAATTTGAAGAAAGCGGGCAAGAGGGGTATCCTTCACTTTAAACGTCAATATTAGCAAAGTTTGAGATGATAATAGGTATAACTTTATTTTAAACGATTTAACTATTATTAATGTTAATTATTGAAGATTAAAATAATTAAAAATAATTATATTTATTTAAATATTAAAGATAATCTTGTTTCTCAACTCAAAATTAATACGGAAAGAGTTAAAAAGCAGTCTATGTTTTTGTCTGTGTGTGTCCGTCCATTGTTACACTAGTGCGTCGCGTTAGCAGTTAGCCTTGTGTTGATGTGTTAAAAAATCATACAGAACCTTAATATTCCCTTTTTCCATAATATAAAGTGAATATGTGGAAGTATTTTTCGTAATTATGATGCATTTAGTACTATTGTAGCTTTAAAGCTCTGTTTCATTTTGATATTCCAAAGATTTTTTTTAATATTGTTATTTGAAATGGCTGTTTATATATTACTTAAGCTATACTACAGCTGTATATAGAATAATCCTTGGTTTAGTGATTTTATGAAGAAAGCTAAGACCTAGTTTCCGGCGGGTATATTAAGTATCATCCGCAATAGGCTTAGTGAAACAAAGAGTAAATAATTGAGGCCTGAGGTGAAGTAAACTTTGGGCTTTGATTTTCGTGTCTGAAATGAAGAGACATCAACGGTTCAGAGTGAGCTCAAAGTTAAATACACTATTAAATAATCAAGTTAAGATTTTATAATAGAAGAAAAGATCGTTGTGGCAATTAGAATAGTAAAAGGGCTAATGGTAAACGGGTAGTAGCTACAGACTTTTTATTCTCTTTATGGTGCGCCTTGACTATTAGTGCGTCGAGCTACAATTTAGCTTTGGTGTTATTTAACGTTAACATTCATGTTGGCAAACTAAGAATATTGTTGAGGTGAGACGAGACGATAGTATTTACACTGCAAACCAGTTGTGAATGTAGCTATCAGAATATACGGTAAACTGCTGAAGCGTAGACTTCATTCCCTGTTCTTTTTTCCATTGACTGATTTCCATGTGTCCAAGATTTATCCTTATTGGATGTAAAATGTCGTCTGCTTTACTGTATTATTCGCTATGCTTGGAATACTGCTTCAATATTTCGTAAATTTTTACTTCAAAAAAGAGAAATAATTCCATATCTAGGTAAATAAGTTTGTAGTAGTAGACCTCTTGACTCGGAGAGGTAATATTTTGGTTTTCCCAACTTGTTTTCTTTTTTATCTTTCTAATACCGAAAATGAAAATGAAAACCGAGACACAAGCTTAGCAGCGATATTTTAGGAGCATCGCGGTAATTAACATGTTGGTACCGGCAGCCCAATAGAAGCCTCATAGCTTGCATGTTCCAGCTATTGTCTAAATTTTACTTATAAATAATTCTATGTTTTATTTTTGTTCTATTATGTTTCTTTTACTTGGATACTTTAAGAGGCCGTAGACCCCATACTAATATGTATTGGAGCAAAGGGGAGGGCTTAAAAATTTGTTAAATCACCTGCTCCTCCTTCCTCGTGCTTCATTGGTTATTCACATTTATAGAACAACCTTCGACGTCCCTAGGTTTACTCGTTCAGACGACGCGAAGAGAACTTGTTTATACTTAGCTTCGGCACGGATAGGTCGATGGCTACGTCAATGTCACTTGGCTTCAAAGTTCAAATAAATTAGGCATGGCGTCTATAACTCCTCCCCTTTAGTTCAAGCAGAAAAGGGTCAGAAAAAGATATATTAAAATTCCAAGTTAAATTAATCTACGTATTCCTGACACCAACAAAGTAACCAGTCACTCTAAATGATCAATTACTTACCAATCTTGGTTTTTCTATAGTTTTCTAATTCCGAATTAAGCACGAATTATTCCACGCAAAATACATTCTGGTATCGATACTTATCAATTACGCAAAAAACTGATAACGTTAACAAAACAAAATAATAATTAGTGGGGCTTTTGATCTTATCTCTAAAATTTGTCTTTGCAAAGTTTGGCAATTATTACGTGGCAATAGTTGATAGTGTCGTACACTCATAGATAAAATTAAATCAAATCAAAATCATGGGTTATAGTACTTGATATAAAATTTTGAGTATTCGAATCATAAAGCTCTCTATATACGATAATATTGTCCTGAAGTTGCCAAACCAAATTTGTTAGATCTGTTGGTTTAGAAACCTAGGAAAACTGGGTCGAAAGTCGTCTTTGCCTAGAAAATGATTACGATTTTTTGCAATACAAGAAGAGTAAGGAAAAGCATGGAGAACCGTCACTTTTAACATCCATTCTTCTTAAAAGTGTTTTTCCACTTTTTTCAAAAGAAAAGGCCGAAAGAAAAAAAGAAAGAAAATCTTTTTGAAGAGGATGGAAAAGAGGGGGGGGGATATTTTATGCCCAAGTCTTTGAAGACGTCTTCTTCCTCTTCTAGATCGGCCCAATCCCCGATGACACATTTTTCACTATCTCACCCCCCTTCCCCTTTTAGAAAAGAAGGCTTTAAAAACTTTAAGCTCGCCCGAATGCCTCCAAAAGCCTTTAAAACAAAAGAACGAAAAAAAAAGTCCGTCAACCCCCTCGAAATCCGCATCGCTTTTCGAGGACTGTGACTGAACAGAGCTTAAACTAGGAATTGATGAAGATACACTAAGATACAGAAGTCTTTCAGACGAAGGAAACATTCTCAAATTTAGATCGGATGAAATGGGAGTAACTTTATTAGAACTGAGGACATTTTCGAGGAATTTTACTTAATTTTACACTGAAAAGTTGTTAAATAGTATGGTTATAGTAGGGTGCTTTTACGGGTAGCATTATTTCTCACCAAAAGTTGCATTTTGAAGTCAGATATAGTTTTGGAAATCTTATACAAATTCACAGAAATGATCAACTAAGTCGAATTTTTCCGTTGTGAATTGATTTAATAAATTTCCTAACCTATATTAAACCACCGTCATTAAATTTTAAAAACTTGTCCAACCATGGTTACTAAATACTTCATTATGTATGAATTTAAACCTTTGACTAAGTTAGAAATAATCTTGCTAAATTAGAAAGTCCCTTCCAAATAAGTTAAAATGAGAAAACAATCTACGATTTGAATAATTGTCTTAAAAGACACTGCAGCTTTTGTGACATTCTTCGTACACAAAAGGCTTAAAAGTAAACAATTATATAAGACTTTTTTAAACCGAGTACTAAGTGAAGTTCTACTAACGATACCAAGATATTCTTTAAAGTGTTTACCTCAGTTAATCGGCCTCTGTTAAGGTGTTTTTTGTGTACCTCGCTTAACTAAAGCTATCACCCCATTCTCGGGGCCAACACGGACATACACAGAGCTTCTTTCTTACACAGCAACCACCTCATTCCACCCAAAAAACTTTTCAGTCCACTTTGCGAGATGAAATTAAGGAAACACTTTGGAAATTTTCGCAGCTTTTTATTTCAACGCTCCAGCCTCGCCTCACTCGCTTCTTTCCATGATAACTTCTTTGCCTTCAATTTTTTAAAATGGATTTAGATTTTTTTAGTCGTCTTCTTAGCTTTTGAAAGGTGTAAATATGCTTTCATTCAGTTTGGAACCGGTATTGTTAGGAAAAATACAATTGAAAGCGCTACTTTAATGCCTTGAGTATCTTATCCGGTACTACTTTCAACGAGAAGGGTTTATTATTAAATTTTGGATAAATACATTTTATTTTAATCTGTATCTAAATATAAGTCAAGCCTATTTTATTTACTGTTATTGAAATATTTTCAATTAAATCATTAGTAATGCAAATTTTTAAACTTTATCAGGTGTTACGTTTTTTTCAATTTAACAGTATTGTATCAGGGAGTAAGGAACGTTAGAGGGAGTGTTGATCTAATGCTAAAAAAACCGTCATACAGTGGCAAATGGAAAAGAAAGTGGGGGTAAGAATTTTTATCTCCATTCCGCAACTTTAGCTAACGCGCAGGCGCGAGTGACGTCGTTTACTAACGCCAGCAGAGAGAATTTAAAAATTCTCCCTGCCGCCAGCTTCCGCTTCCATCGAATGCTGCCCCACTCACTCTGTTCAACCAACAATCAACGTCTGTTGGGAGGAAACCGAGGCTTAATAAAAATGCCAAATTATTTTTGTAACGGTTGTAGGAATGATTCAAGGTATTCGCTTAAAAAGATATGAAAGGAATATCCTTCCACGCGTTTCCAAAGGCAAAAACCCAGATAGAAAAATGTAAAAGATGGATATTAGCTTGTGGAAGACCGATTTCCACTAGCTTCTATTCACTTTCAATAAATTTCAAGCTTTGTTTTTGGTTTGGGAAATGGTTTGAAAACGATATTTACCATGCCGGGTATTGTTAAATACTTAAGGTTACTTGAACAATTAAAAAACAACACTTCTTATAGTTAACCATGGCAGAAATTTAAACACGACCTTCCCCTGCTAGTTCAAAGCCGGTTTTTAAATTTGACGCATGCGCACGGACACCGCGATGAGGCCCCGAGTCAGCGCCAGAGAGAGACGATTTTAGCCACGTAGCGAACGAACGCGCCTATTCACTTTAACACTCCCTCGCAAGTCTCTTCTCCCTGATTGTATCAGAAATTATGGTAGTTTATTGACTAAAGCCATGATCACACATACATGAGAAACTGCTTCGAAGCGATTCAAAACGCTCATATTTATAATAAGTGAACAAAACTGATACTCTAGAAACTAATTACAAACGCGGTTTCTTGAAACAACTTCGCAAAACAACGTAAAAAGGGTTTGGAGGTCAGTTTTTACTTCTCAGGGATATTTCACCTGGGATGAGACTATATTTCAGAGTTATTTTAGCTGGGATGAGATAAGTCTTATGGATATTTTCGCTGGTCTTAGCAGGCAACACTAAATTGAGACCTAGCAAAGCTTCGTTAAGTGTGAACCGAGGCTGTTGAAATCGGTAATGAAAAGGGTTTTATAACTAGTTGGGCAAACCAGTTCTGAACCGATTCAAAGCGAAACTGAAGGTTAAAACAACCTAAATTGAGTCCTCGAATCTGATCACAACTGGACTAGTGTAATAAAACCAGTTAAAGAAATTTCTTTCTAAAACACGTGGGACCAATATGCAGTCTTTTTAGTGTTCATATAAATGACGTTGGTGCCACTGATTTCGGCGCCAAAACCCAAATTCTGCCTAAAAAGACGGAAGGCAGCTTGTTTTGTTTTCTTCGATTAATAATATGAACCATTTGCTTATTAGTATGAGGTGACTTTTGTTTCCAGGTAGAGTGGCCGAGCGGTCTAAGGCGCTCCAGTCTCTTCGGGGGCGTGGGTTCGAATCCCACCTCTATCAGCCTATTTTGTTTTCTAAGATTAATAATATGAAGCTTTTGCTTAATAGACTGAGTTTGCTATTGGATTCTGGTAGAGTGGCCGAGTGGTCAGAGGCGCTGGTTAAAGGCACCAGTCTCTTCGGGGGCGTGGGTTCAAATCCCACGTCTATCAGCCTATTTTTTTTCTAGGATTAATAATATGAAGCTTTTTCTTATTAGTCTGTGGTGTCTATTGTTTCCAGGTACAGTGGCCGAGTGGTCTAAGGCGTAGGTTTAAGGCACCATTGTCTTCGGGGGGCGTTGGTTCGAATTCCACCTCTATCAGTCCATTTTGTTTTCTAGCATTAATTATATGAATCTTTTGCTTATTAGTCTGAGGTGACGTTTATTTCTAGGTAGAGTGGCCTAGTGGTCTAAGGCGCTGGTTTTAGGCACCAGTCTCTTCGGGGGCGTGGGTTCGAATCCCTCCTCTATCAGCTTGTTTTGTTTTCTTCGATTAATAATATGAACCATTTGCTTATTAGTATGAGGTGGCTTTTGTTTCCAGGTAGAGTGGCCGAGCGGCCTAAGGCGCTGGTTTTAGGCACCAGTCTCTTCGAGGGCGTGGGTTCAAATCCCACGTCTGTCAGCCTATTTTGTTTTCTAGGATTAATGATATGAAGCTTTTTCTTATTAGTCTGTGGTGTTTATTGTTTCCAGGTAGAGTGGCCGAGTGGTCTTAGGCGCAGGTTTAAGGCACCATTGTCTTCGGGGGGCGTTGGTTCGAATCCCACCTCTATCAGTCCATTTTGTTTTCTAGCATTAATAATATGAATCTTTTGCTTATTAGTCTGAGGTGACGTTTGCTTCTAGGTAGAGTGGCCTAGTGGTCTAAGGCGCTGGTTTTAGGCACCAGTCTCTTCGCGGGCGTGGATTCGAATCCCACCTCTATCAGTCTATCATGTTTTCTAGGATTAATGATATGAAGCTTTTGCTTATAAGTCTGAGATGACTTCTGATTCCCAGTAAGAGTGACCGAATGGTTTAAGGCGGTGACTTTTGGCACCAGTCTGTTCGGGGCGTGGGATCGAATCCAACCCCTATCAGCTTGTTTTGTTTTCTTCGATTAATTATATGAACCATTTGCTTATTAGTCTGAGGTGACGTTTGTTTTCAGGTAGAGTGGCCGAGTGGTCTGAGGCGCTGGTTTTAGGCTCCAGACTCTTCGGGGGCGTGGGTTCGAATCCCACCTTTATCAGTTTATTTTGTTTTCTAGGATTAATAATATGAAGCTTTTGCTTATAAGTCTGAGAAGACTTTTGATTCCCAGTTATAGTGGCCGAGTGGTCTAAGGCGCTGGTTTTAGGCACCAGTCTCTTCGGGGGCGTGGGATCGAATCCCACCTTTATCAGCCTATTTTCTTTTCTACGATTAATAATATGAAGCTTTTGCTTAATAGACTGAGTTTGCTATTGCTCTCAGGTAGAGTGGCCGAGTGGTCTGAGGCGCTGGTTTTAGGCACCAGTCTCGTCGGGGGCGTGGATTCAAATCCCACCCCTATCAGCCTGTTTTGTTTTCTAAGATTAATAATATGAAGCTTTTGCTTAATAGACTGAGTTTGCTATTGCTGTCAGGTAGAGTGGCCGAGTGGTCTGAGGCGCTGCTTTTAGGCACCAGACTCTTCGGGGGCGTGGGTTCGAATCCCACCTCTATCAGCCTATTTTGTTTTCTTCGATTAATAATATGAACCATTTGCTTATTAGAATGAGGTGACTTTTGTTTCCAGGTAGAGTGGCCGAGCGGTCTAAGGCGCTGGTTTTAGGCACCAGTCTCTTCGGGGGCGTGGATTCGAATCCCACCTCTATCAGCCTATTTTGTTTTCTAAGATTAATAATATGAAGCTTTTGCTTAATAGACTGAGTTTGCTATTGCTCTCAGGTAGAGTGGCCGAGTGGTCTAAGACGCTGTTGTAAGGCACCTTTGTTTTCGAAGGGCGTGGGGTCGAATCCCACCTCTATCAGTCCATTTTGTTTTCTAACATTAATAATATGAATCTTTTGCTTATTAGTCTGAGGTGACGTTTGTTTCTAGGTAGAGTGGCCGAGTGGTCTAAGGCGCTGGTGTTAGGCACCAGTCTCTTCGGGGGCGTGGATTCGAATCCCACCTCTATCAGCCTGTTTTGTTTTCTAAGATTAATAATATGAAGCTTTTGCTTAATAGACTGAGTTTGCTATTGCTGTCAGGTAGAGTGGCCGAGTGGTCTGAGGCGCTGGTTTTAAGCACCAGACTCTTCGGGGGCGTGGGTTCGAATCCCACCTCTATCAGCCTATTTAGTTTTCTTCGATTAATAACATGATCCATTTGCTTATTAGAATGAGGTGACTTTTGTTTCCAGGTAGAGTGGCCGAGCGGTCTAAGGCGCTGGTTTTAGGCACCAGTCTCTTCGGGGGAGTGGGTTCGAATCCCACCTCTATCAGATGGTTTTGTTTTCTTCGATTAATAATATGAACCATTTGCTTATTAGAATGAGGTGACTTTTGTTTCCAGGTAGAAGGCCGAGCGGTCTACGGCGATGGTTTTAGGCACCAGTATCTTCGGGGAAGAGGGTTCGAATCCCACCTCTATCAGCCGATTTTGTTTTCTAAGACAAATAATATGAAGCTTTTGCTTAATAGACTGAGTTTGCTATTGCTCTCAGGTAGAGTGGCCGAGTGGTCTAAGACGCTGTTGTAAGGCACCTTTGTTTTCGAAGGGCGTGGGGTCGAATCCCACCTCTATCAGTCCGTTTTGTTTTCTAACATTAATAATATGAATCTTTTGCTTATTAGTCTGAGGTGACGTTTGTTTCTAGGTAGAGTGGCCGAGTGGTCTAGGCACCAGTCTCTTCGGGGGCGTGGATTCGAATGCCACCTCTATCAGCCGATTTTGTTTTCTAAGACAAATAATATGAAGCTTTTGCTTAATAGAGTGAGTTTGCTATTGCTCTCAGGTAGAGTGGCCGAGTGGTCTAAGACGCTGTTTTAAGGCAGCTTTGTCTTCGGAGGGCGTGGGGTCGAATCCCACCTCTATCAGTCCATTTTGTTTTCTAACATTAATAATATGAATCTTTTGCTTATTAGAATGAGGTGACTTTTGTTTCCAGGTAGAGTGGCCGAGTGGTCTAAGGCACTGGTTTTAGGTACCAGTCTCTTCGGGGGCGTGGATTCGAATCCCACCTCTATCAGCCTATTTTTTTTCTAAGATTAATAATATGAAGCTTTTGCTTAATAGACTGAGTTTGCTATTGCTGTCAGGTAGAGTGGCCGAGTGGTCTGAGGCGCTGGTTTTAGGCACCAGACTCTTCGGGGGCGTGGGTTCGAATCCCACCTCTATCAGCCTATTTTGTTTTCTAGAATTAATAATATGAAGCTCTTTCTTATTAGTCTGAGGTGACTGTTGTTTCCAGGTAGAGTGGCCGAGTGGACTAAGGCGCTGGTTTTAGGCACAAGTTTCGTCGGGGGCGTGGGTTCGAATCCCACCTCTATCAGATGGTTTTGTTTTCTTCGATTAATAATATGAACCATTTGCTTATTAGAATGAGGTGACTTTTGTTTCCAGGTAGAGTGGCCGAGCGGTCTAAGGCGCTGGTTTTAGGCACCAGTCTCTTCGGGGGCGTGGGTTCGAATCCCAGCTCTATCAGCCTATTTTGTTTTCTAAGACTAATAATATGAAGCTTTTGCTTAATAGGCTGAGTTTGCTATTGCTCTCAGGTAGAGTGGCCGAGTGGTCTAAGACGCTGTTTTAAGGCACCTTTGTCTTCGGAGGGCGTGGGGTCGAATCCCACCTCTATCAGTCCATTTTGTTTTCTAACATTAATAATATGAATCTTATGCTTATTAGTCTGAGGTGACGTTTGTTTCTAGGTAGGGTGGCCGAGTGGTCTAAGGCGCTGGTTTTAGGCACCAGTCTCTTCGGGGGCGTGGATTCGAATCCCACCTCTATCAGCCTATTTTGTTTTCTAAGATTAATAATATGAAGCTTTTGCTTAATAGACTGAGTTTGCTATTGCTGTCAGGTAGAGTGGCCGAGTGGACTAAGGCGCTGGTTTTAGGCACCAGCTTCGTCGGGGGCGTGGGTTCGAATCCCACCTCTATCAGCTGGCTTTGTTTTCTTCGATTAATAATATGAATCTTTTGCTTATTAGTCTGAGGTGACTTTTGTTTCCAGGTAGAGTGGCCGAGCGGTCTAAGGCGCTGGTTTTAGGCACCAGTTTCTTCGGGGAGTGGGTTCGAATCCCACCTCTATCAGCCGATTTTGTTTTCTAAGACTAATAATATGAAGCTTTTCCTTAATAGACTGAGTTTGCTATTGCTCTCAGGTAGAGTGGCCGAGTGGTCTAAGACGCTGTTTTAAGGCACGTTTGTTTACGGAGGGCGTGGGGTCGAATCCCACCTTTATCAGTTTATTTTGTTTTCTAGGATTAATAATATGAAGCTTTTGCTTATTAGTCTGAGGTGACGTTTGTTTCCAGGTAGAGTGGCCGAGTGGTCTAAGGCGCTGGTTTTAGGCACCATGCTCTTCGGGGGCGTGGGATCGAGTCCCACCTCTATCAGTCCATTTTGTTTTCTAACATTAATAATATGAATCTTTTGCTTATTAGTCTGAGGTGACTTTTGTTTCGAGGTAGAGTGGCCGAGTGGTCTAAGGCGCTGGTTTTAGGCACCAGTCTCTTCGAGGGCGTGGATTCGAATCCCACCTCTATCAGCCTATTTTGTTTTCTAAGATTAAAAATATGAAGCCTTTGCTTAATAGACTTAGTTTAGTATTGCTTTCAGGTAGAGTGACCGAGTGGTCTAAGACGCTGTTTTAAGGCACCTTTGTCTTCGGAGGGCGTGGGCTCGAATTCCACCTCTATCAGTCCATTTTGTTTTCTAATATTAATAATATGAATCTTTTGCTTATTAGTCTGAGGTGACGTTTGTTTCTAGGTAGAGTGGCCGAGTGGTCTAAGGCGCTGGTTTTAGGCACCAGTCTCTTCGGGGGCGTGGGTTCGAATCCCACCTCTATCAGCTTGTTTTGTTTTCTTCGATTAATAATATGAACCATTTTCTTATTAGTCTGAGGTGACGTTTGTTTCTAGGTAGAGTGGCCTAGTGGTCTAAGGCGCTGGTTTTAGGCACCAGTCTCTTCGGGGGCGTGGATTCGAATCCCACCTCTATCAGCGTATTATGTTTTCTAGGATTAATAATATGAAGCTTTTGCTTATAAGTCTGAGATGACTTATGATTCCCAGTTAGAGTGGCCGAATGATTTAAGGCGGTGACTTTTGGCACCAGTCTGTTCGGAGCGTGGGATCGAATCCAACCCCTATCAGATTGTTTTGTTTTCTTCGATTAATAATATGAACCATTTGCTTATTAGTCTGAGGTGACGTTTGTTTTCAGGTAGAGTGGCCAAGTGGTCTAAGGCGCTGGTTTTAGGCACCAGTCTCATCGGGGGCGTGGGATCGAATCCCACCTTTATCAGACTATTTTCTTTTCTAAGATTAATAATATGAAGCTTTTGCTTAATAGACTGAGTTTGCTATTGCTCTCAGGTAGAGTGGCCGAGTGGTCTGAGGCGCTGGTTTTAGGCACCAGTCTCTTCGGGGGCGTGGGTTCAAATCCCACCTCTTTCAGCCTATTTTGTTTTCTAGGATTAATAATATAAAGCTTTTTCTTATTAGTCTGTGGTGTCTGCTGTTTCCAGGTAGCGTGGCCGAGTGGTCTAAGACGCTGGTGTAAGGCACCATTGTCTTCGGGGGGCGTTGGTTCGAATCCCACGTCTATCAGTCCATTTTGTTATCTAGCATTAATAATATGAATCTTTTGCTTATTAGTCTGAGGTGACGTTTGTTTCTAGGTAGAGTGGCCGAGTGGTCAAAGGCGCTGGTTTTAGGCATCAGTCTCTTCGGGGGCGTGGATTCGATTCCCACCTCTATCAGCCTATTTTGTTTTCTAAGATTAATAATATGAAGCTTTTTCTTAATAGACTGAGTTTGCTATTGCTGTCAGGTAGAGTGGCCGAGTGGTCTAAGGCGCTGGTTTTAGGCACCAGTCTGTTCGGGGCGTGGGTTCGAATCCCACCTCTATCAGCTTGTTTTGTTTTCTTCGATTAATAATATGAACCATTTGCTTATTAGTCTGAGGTGACTTGTGTTTCCAGGTAAAGTGGCCGAGTGGTCTAAGAGGCTGGTTTTAGTCACCAGTCTCTTCGTTGGCGTGGGTTCGAATCCCACCTCTATCAGCCTATTTTGTTTTCTAGGATTAATAATATGAAGCTTTTTCCTATTAGTCTGTGGTGTCTATTGTTTTCAGGTAGAGTGGCCGAGTGGTCTAAGACGCTGGTTTAAGGCACCTTTGTCTTCGGGAAGCGTGGGGTGGAATCCCACCTCTATCAGTCCATTTTGTTTTCTAACATTAATAACATGAATCTTTTGCTTATTTGTCTGAGGTGACGTTTGTTTCTAGGTAGGGTGGCCGAGTGGACTAAGGCGCTGGTTTTAGGCACCAGTCTTTTCGGGGGCGTGGATTCGAATCCCACCTCTATCAGCCTATTTTGTTTTCTAAGATTTAAATTATGAAGCCTTTGCTTAATAGTCTTAGTTTGCTATTGCTTTCAGGTAGAGTGGCCGAGTGGTCTAAGACGCTGTTTTAAGGCACCTTTGTCTTCGGAGGGCGTGGGGCCGAATCCCACCTCTATCAGTCCATTTTGGTTTCTAACATTAATAATATGAATCTTTTGCTTATTAGTCTGAGGTGACTTTTGTTTCTAGGTAGAGTGGCCGAGTGGTCTAAGGCGCTGGTTTTAGGCACCAGTCTCTTCGAGGGCGTGGATTCGAATCCCACCTCTATCAGCCTATTTTGTTTTCTAAGATTAAAAATATGAAGCCTTTGCTTAATAGACTTAGTTTGGTATTGCTTTCAGGTAGAGTGACCGAGTGGTCTAAGACGCTGTTTTAAGGCACCTTTGTCTTCGGAGGGCGTGGGCTCGAATTCCACCTCTATCAGTCCATTTTGTTTTCTAATATTAATAATATGAATCTTTTGCTTATTAGTCTGAGGTGACGTTTGTTTCTAGGTAGAGTGGCCGAGTGGTCTAAGGCGCTGGTTTTAGGCACCAGTCTCTTCGGGGGCGTGGGTTCGAATCCCACCTCTATCAGCTTGTTTTGTTTTCTTCGATTAATAATATGAACCATTTTCTTATTAGTCTGAGGTGACGTTTGTTTCTAGGTAGAGTGGCCTAGTGGTCTAAGGCGCTGGTTTTAGGCACCAGTCTCTTCGGGGGCGTGGATTCGAATCCTACCTCTATCAGCGTATTATGTTTTCTAGGATTAATAATATGAAGCTTTTGCTTATAAGTCTGAGATGACTTCTGATTCCCAGTTAGAGTGGCCGAATGATTTAAGGCGGTGACTTTTGGCACCAGTCTGTTCGGAGCGTGGGATCGAATCCAACCCCTATCAGATTGTTTTGTTTTCTTCGATTAATAATATGAACCATTTGCTTATTAGTCTGAGGTGACGTTTGTTTTCAGGTAGAGTGGCCGAGTGGTCTAAGGCGCTGGTTTTAGGCACCAGTCTCATCGGGGGCGTGGGATCGAATCCCACCTTTATCAGACAATTTTCATTTCTAAGATTAATAATATGAAGCTTTTGCTTAATAGACTGAGTTTGCTATTGCTCTCAGGTAGAGTGGCCGAGTGGTCTGAGGCGCTGGTTTTAGGCACCAGTCTCTTCGGGGGCGTGGGTTCAAATCCCACCTCTATCAGCCTATTTTGTTTTCTAAGATTAATAATATAAAGCTTTTTCTTATTAGTCTGTGGTGTCTGCTGTTTCCAGGTAGCGTGGCCGAGTGGTCTAAGGCGCTGGTTTTAGGCACCAGTCTGTTCGGGGCGTGGTATCGAATCCCACCTCTATCAGCTTGTTTTGTTTACTTCGATTAATAGTATGAACCATTTGCTTATTAGTCTGAGGTGACGTTTGTTTGTAGGTAGAGTGGCCGAGTGTTCTAAGGCGCTGGTTTTTGGCACCAGTCTCTTCGGGTGCGTGGATTCGAATCCCGCCTCTATCTGCCTATTTTGTTTTCTAAGATTAATAATATGAAGCTTTTTCTTAATAGACTGAGTTTGCTATTGCTGTCAGGTAGAGTGGCCAAGTGGTCTAAGGTGCTGGTTTTAGGCACCAGTCTCTTCGGAGGCGTGGGTTCGAATCCCACCTCTATCAGCTTGTTTTGTTTTCTTCGATTAATAATATGAACCATTTGCTTATTAGTATGAGGTGACTTTGTTTCCAGGTAGAGTGGCCGAGCGGTCTAAGGCGCTGGTTTTAGGCACCAGTCTCTTCGGGGGCGTGGGTTCGAATCACACCTCTATCAGCTTGTTTTGTTTTCTTCGATTAATAATATGAACCATTTGCTTATTAGTATGAGGTGATTATGCTTACAGGTAGAGTGGCCAAGCGGTCTAAGGCGCTGGTTTTAGGCACCAGTCTCTTCGGGGGCGTGGATTCGAATCCCACCTCTATCAGCCTATTTAGTTTTCTAAGATTAAAAATATGAAGCCTTTGCTTAATAGACTTAGTTTGGTATTGCTTTCAGGTAGAGTGACCGAGTGGTCTAAGACGCTGTTTTAAGGCACCTTTGTCTTCGGAGGGCGTGGGCTCGAATCCCACCTCTATCAGTCCATTTTGTTCTCTAAAATTAATAATATGAATCTTTTGCTTATTAGTCTGAGGTGACGTTTGTGTCTAGGTAGAGTGGCCGAGTGGTCTAAGGCGCTGGTTTTAGGCACCAGTCTCTTCGGGGGCGTGGGATCGAGTCCCACCTCTATCAGTCCATTTTGTTTTCTAGCATTAATAATATGAATCTTTTGCTTATTAGTCCGAGGTGACGTTTGTTTTTAGGTAGGGTGGCCGAGTGGTCTAAGGCGCTGGTTTTAGGCACCAGTCTCTTCGGGGGCGTGGATTCGAATCCCACCTCTATCAGCCTATTTAGTTTTCTAAGATTAAAAATATGAAGCCTTTGCTTAATAGACTTAGTTGGGTATTGCTTTCAGGTAGAGTGACCGAGTGGTCTAAGACGCTGTTTTAAGGCACCTTTGTCTTCGGAGGGCGTGGGCTCGAATCCCACCTCTATCAGTCCATTTTGTTTTCTAACATTAATAATATGAATCTTTTGCTTATTAGTCTGAGATGACGTTTGTTTCTAGGTAGCGTGCCCGAGTGGTCTAAGGCGCTGGTTTTAGGCACCAGTCTCTTCGGGGGCGTGGATTCGAATCCCACCTCTATCAGCCTATTGTTGTCTTCTAAGATTAAAAATATGAAGCCTTTGCGTAATAGTCTTAGTTTGCTGTTGCTTTCAGGTAGAGTGGCCGAGTGGTCTAAGACGCTATTTTAAGGCACCTTTGTCTTCGGAGGGCGTGGGGTCGAATCCCACCTCTATCAGTCCATTTTGTTTTCTAACATTAATAGTATGAACCATTTGCTTATTAGTCCGAGGTGACGTTTGTTTCTAGGTAGGGTGGCCGAGTGGACTAAGGCGCTGGTTTTAGGCACCAGTCTTTTCGGGGGCGTGGATTCGAATCCCACCTCTATCAGCCTATTTTGTTTTCTAAGAATTAAAATATGAAGCCTTTGCTTAATAGTCTTAGTTTGGTATTGCTTTCAGGTAGAGTGACCGAGTGGTCTAAGACGCTGTTTTAAGGCACCTTTGTCTTCGGAGGGCGTGGGCTCGAATTCCACCTCTATCAGTCCATTTTGTTTTCTAATATTAATAAAATGAATCTTTTGCTTATTAGTCTGAGGTGACGTTTGTTTCTAGGTAGAGTGGCCGAGTGGTCTAAGGCGCTGGTTTTAGGCACCAGTCTCTTCGGGGGCGTGGACTCGAATCCCACCTCTATCAGCCTATTTTGTTTTCTAGGATTAATAATATGAAGCTCTTTCTTATTAGTCTTAGGTGACCTTTGTTTCCAGGTAGAGTGGCCGAGTGGTCTAAGGCGCTGGTTTTAGGCACCAGTCTGTTCGGGGCGTGGGATCGAATCCCACCTCTATCAGCTTGTTTTGATTACTTCAATTAATAATATGAACCATTTGCTTATAAGTCTGAGGTGACGTTTGTTTCTAGGTAGGGTGGCCGAGTGGTCTAAGGCGCTGGTTTTAGGCACCAGTCTCTTCGGGGGCGTGGATTCGAATCCCACCTCTATCAGCCTATTGTTGTCTTCTAAGATTAAAAATATGAAGCCTTTGCGTAATAGTCTTAGTTTGCTATTGCTTTCAGGTAGAGTGGCCGAGTGGTCTAAGACGCTGTTTTAAGGCACCTTTGTCTTCGGAGGGCGTGGGGTCGAATCCCACCTCTATCAGTCCATTTTGGTTTCTAACATTAATAATATGAATCTTTTGCTTATTAGTCTGAGGTGACTTTTGTTTCTAGGTAGAGTGGCCGAGTGGTCTAAGGCGCTGGTTTTAGGCACCAGTCTCTTCGGGGGCGTGGATTCGAATCCCACCTCTATCAGCCTATTTTGTTTTCTAAGATTTAAAATATGAAGCCTTTGCTTAATAGTCTTAGTTTGCTATTGCTTTCAGGTAGAGTGGCCGAGTGGTCTAAGACGCTGTTTTAAGGCACCTTTGTCTTCGGAGGGCGTGGGGTCGAATCCCACCTCTATCAGTCCATTTTGGTTTCTAACATTAATAATATGAATCTTTTGCTTATTAGTCTGAGGTGACTTTTGTTTCTAGGTAGAGTGGCCGAGTGGTCTAAGGCGCTGGTTTTAGGCACCAGTCTGTTCGGGGCGTGGGATCGAATCCCACCCCTATCAGCTTGTTTTGTTTACTTCGATTAATAACATGAACCATTTGCTTATAAGTCTGAGGTGACGTTTGTTTCTATGTAGGGTGGCCGAGTGGTCTAAGGCGCTGGTTTTAGGCACCAGTCTGTTCGGGGCGTGGGATCGAATCCCACCTCTATAAGCTTGTTTTGATTACTTCGATTAATAGTATGAACCATTTGCTTATTAGTCTGAGGTGACGTTTGTTTCTAGGTAGGGTGGCCGAGTGTTCTAAGGCGCAGGTTTTAGGCACCAGTCTCTTCGGGGGCGTGGATTCGCATCCCGCCTCTATCTGCCTATTTTGTTTTCTAAGATTAATAATATGAAGCTTTTTCTTAATAGACTGAGTTTGCTATTGCTGTCAGGTAGAGTGGCCAAGTGGTCTAAGGTGCTGGTTTTAGGCACCAGTCTCTTCGGAGGCGTGGGTTCGAATCCCACCTCTATCAGCTTGTTTTGTTTTCTTCGATTAATAATATGAACCATTTGCTTATTAGTATGAGGTGACTTTGTTTCCAGGTAGAGTGGCCGAGCGGTCTAAGGCGCTGGTTTTAGGCACCAGTCTCTTCGGGGGCGTGGGTTCGAATCACACCTCTATCAGCTTGTTTTGTTTTCTTCGATTAATAATATGAACCCTTTGCTTATTAGTATGAGGTTATTATGCTTACAGGTAGAGTGCCCAAGCGGTCTAAGGCGCTGGTTTTAGGCACCAGTCTCTTCGGGGGCGTGGATTCGAACCCCACCTCTATCAGCCTATTTAGTTTTCTAAGATTAAAAATATGAAGCCTTTGCTTAATAGACTTAGTTTGGTATTGCTTTCAGGTAGAGTGACTGAGTGGTCTAAGACGCTGTTTTAAGGCACCTTTGTCTTCGGAGGGCGTGGGCTCGAATCCCACCTCTATCAGTCCATTTTGTTCTCTAAAATTAATAATATGAATCTTTTGCTTATTAGTCCGAGGTGACGTTTGTTTCTAGGTAGGGTGGCCGAGTGGTCTAAGGCGCTGGTTTTAGGCACCAGTCTCTTCAAGGGCGTGGATTCGAATCCCACCTCTATCAGCCAATTTAGTTTTCTAAGATTAAAAATATGAAGCCTTTGCTTAATAGACTTAGTTTGGTATTGCTTTCAGGTAGAGTGACCGAGTGGTCTAAGACGCTGTTTTAAGGCACCTTTGTCTTCGGAGGGCGTGGGCTCGAATCCCACCTCTATCAGTCCATTTTGTTTTCTAACATTAATAATATGAATCTTTTGCTTATTAGTCTGAGATGACGTTTGTTTCTAGGTAGCGTGCCCGAGTGGTCTAAGGCGCTGGTTTTAGGCACCAGTCTCTTCGGGGGCGTGGATTCGATTCCCACCTCTATCAGCCTATTTTGTTTTCTAGGATTAATAATATGAAGCTCTTTCTTATTAGTCTGAGGTGACCTTTGTTTCCAGGTAGAGTGGCCGAGTGGTCTAAGGCGCTGGTTTTAGGCACCAGTCTGTTCGGGGCGTGGGATCGGATCGCACCTTAATCAGCTTGTTTTGTTTACTTCGATTAATAATATGAACCATTTGCTTATTAGTCTGAGGTGACGTTTGTTTCTAAGTAGAGTGGCCGAGTGTTCTAAGGCGTTGGTTTTTGGCACCAGTCTCTTCGGGGGCGTGGGTTCGAATCCCACCTCTATCAGCTTGTTTTTTTTCTTCGATTAATAATATGAACCATTTGCTTATTAGTCTGAGGTGACTTGCTTTTCCAGGTAGAGTGGCCGAGTGGTCTAAGAGGCTGGTTTTAGGCACCAGTCTCTTCGGGGGCGTGGGTTCGAATTCCACCTCAATCAGCTTGTTTTGTTTTCTTCGATTAATAATATGAACCATTTGCTTATTAGTATGAGGTGACTTTGTTTCCAGGTAGAGTGGCCGAGTGGTCTAAGGCGCTGGTTTTAGGCACCAGTCTCTTCGGGGGTGTGGATTCGAATCCCACCTCTATCAGCCTATTTAGTTTTCTAAGATTAAAAATATGAAGCCTTTGCTTAATAGACTTAGTTTGGTATTGCTTCAGGAAGAGTGACCGAGTGGTCTAAGACGCTGTTTTAAGGCACCTTTGTCTTCGGAGGGCGTGGGGTCGAATCCCACCTCTATCAGTCCATTTTGTTTTCTAACATTAATAATATGAATCTTTTGCTTATTAGTCTGAGGTGACGTTTGTGTCTAGGTACGTTGGCCGAGTGTTCTAAGGCGCTGGTTTTAGGCACCAGTCTCTTCGGGGGCGTGGACTCGAATCCCACCTCTATCAGCCTATTTTGTTTTCTAGGATTAATAATATGAAGCTCTTTCTTATTAGTCTTAGGTGACCTTTGTTTCCAGGTAGAGTGGCCGAGTGGTCTAAGGCGCTGGTTTTAGGCACCAGTCTGTTCGGGGCGTGGGATCGAATCCCACCTCTATCAGCTTGTTTTGATTACTTCAATTAATAATATGAACCATTTGCTTATAAGACTGAGGTGACGTTTGTTTCTAGGTAGGGTGGCCGAGTGGTCTAAGGCGCTGGTTTTAGGCACCAGTCTCTTCGGGGGCGTGGATTCGAATCCCACCTCTATCAGCCTATTGTTGTCTTCTAAGATTAAAAATATGAAGCCTTTGCGTAATAGTCTTAGTTTGCTGTTGCTTTCAGGTAGAGTGGCCGAGTGGTCTAAGACGCTATTTTAAGGCACCTTTGTCTTCGGAGGGCGTGGGGTCGAATCCCACCTCTATCAGTCCATTTTGTTTTCTAACATTAATAATATGAATCTTTTGCTTATTAGTCTGAGGTGACGTTTGTGTCTAGGTAGGGTGGCCGAGTGGTCTAAGGCGCTGGTTTTAGGCACCAGCCTCTTCGGGGGCGTGGACTCGAATCCCACCTCTATCAGCCTATTTTGTTTTCTAGGATTAATAATATGATGCTCTTTCTTATTAGTCTGAGGTGACCTTTGTTTCCAGGTAGAGTGGCCGAGTGGTCTAAGGCGCTGGTTTTAGGCACCAGTCTGTTCGGGGCGTGGGATCGAATCCCACCTCTATCAGCTTGTTTTGATTACTTCGATTAATAATATGAACCATTTGCTTATTAGTCTGAGGTGACGTTTGTTTCCAGGTAGTAGGACCGAGTGGTCTAAGGCGCTGGTTTTAGGCACCAGTCTGTTCGGGGCGTGGGATCGAATCCCACCTCTATCAGCTTGTTTTGTTTACTTCGATTAATAACATGAACCATTTGCTTATAAGTCTGAGGTGACGTTTGTTTCTAGGTAGGGTGGCCGAGTTGTCTAAGGCGCTGGTTTTAGGCACCAGTCTGTTCGGGGCGTGGGATCGAATCCCACCTCTATAAGCTTGTTTTGATTACTTCGATTAATAGTATGAACCATTTGCTTATTAGTCTGAGGTGACGTTTGTTTCTAGGTAGGGTGGCCGAGTGTTCTAAGGCGCAGGTTTTAGGCACCAGTCTCTTCGGGGGCGTGGATTCGCATCCCACCTCTATCTGCCTATTTTGTTTTCTAAGATTAATAATATGAAGCTTTTTCTTAATAGGCTGAGTTTGCTATTGCTGTCAGGTAGAGTGGCCGAGTGGTCTGAGGCGCTGGTTTTAGGCACCAGACTCTTCGGGGGCGTGGGTTCGAATCCCATCTCTATCAGTCCATTTTTTTTCTAACATTAATAATATGAATCTTTTGCTTATTAGACTGAGGTGACGTTTGTTTCTAGGTAGAGTGGCCGAGTGGTCTAAGGCGCAGGTTTTAGGCACCAGTCTCTTTGGGGGCGTGGATTCGAATCCCACCTCTATCAGCCTATTTAGTTTTCTAAGATTAAAAATATGAAGCCTTTGCTTAATAGACTTAGTTTGGTATTGCTTTCAGGTAGAGTGACCGAGTGGTCTAAGACGCTGTTTTAAGGCACCTTTGTCTTCGGAGGGCGTGGGCTCGAATCCCACCTCTATCAGTCCATTTTGTTTTCTAAAATTAATAATATGAATCTTTTGCTTATTAGTCCGAGGTGACGTTTGTTTCTAGGTAGGGTGGCCGAGTGGTCTAAGGCGCTGGTTTTAGGCACCAGTCTCTTCGGGGGCGTGGATTCGAATCCCACCTCTATCAGCCTATTTTGTTTTCTAAGATTAAAAATATGAAGCCTTTGCTTAATAGTCTTAGTTTGCTATTGCTTTCAGGTAGAGTGGCCGAGTGGTCTAAGACGCTGTTTTAAGGCACCTTTGTCTTCGGAGGGCGTGGGGTCGAATCCCACATCTATCAGTCCATTTTGTTTTCTAACATTAATAATATGAATCTTTTGCTTATTAGTCTGAGGTGACGTTTGTTTCTAGGTAGGGTGCCCGAGTGGTCTAAGGCGCTGGTTTTAGGCACCAGTCTCTTCGGGGGCGTGGATTCGATTCCCACCTCTATCAGCCTATTTTGTTTTCTAGGATTAATAATATGAAGCCTTTTCTTATTAGTCTGAGGTGACCTTTGTTTCCAGGTAGAGTGGCCGAGTGGTCTAAGGCGCTGGTTTTAGGCACCAGTCTGTTCGGGGCGTGGGTTCGAATCCCACCTCTATCAGCTTGTTTTGTTTTCTTCGATTAATAATATGAACCATTTGCTTATTAGTCTGAGGTGACTTGTGTTTCCAGGTAAAGTGGCCGAGTGGTCTAAGAGGCTGGTTTTAGTCACCAGTCTCTTCGTTGGCGTGGGTTCGAATCCCACCTCTATCAGCCTATTTTGTTTTCTAGGATTAATAATATGAAGCTTTTTCCTATTAGTCTGTGGTGTCTATTGTTTTCAGGTAGAGTGGCCGAGTGGTCTAAGACGCTGGTTTAAGGCACCTTTGTCTTCGGGAAGCGTGGGGTGGAATCCCACCTCTATCAGTCCATTTTGTTTTCTAACATTAATAACATGAATCTTTTGCTTATTTGTCTGAGGTGACGTTTGTTTCTAGGTAGAGTGGCCGAGTGGTCTAAGGCGCTGGTTTTAGGCACCAGTCTCTTCGGGGGCGTGGGTTCGAATCCCACCTCTATCAGCTTGTTTTTTTTCTTCGATTAATAATATGAACCATTTGCTTATTAGTCTGAGGTGACTTGCGTTTCCAGGTAGAGTGGCCGAGTGGTCTAAGAGGCTGGTTTTAGGCACCAGTCTCTTCGGGGCGTGGGTTCGAATCCCACCTCTATCAGCCTATTTTGTTTTCTAGGATTAATAATATGAAGCTCTTCCTTATTAGTCTGAGGTGACTTTTGTTTCCAGGTAGAGTGGCCGAGTGGTCTAAGGCGCTGGTTTTAGGCACCAGTCTCTTCGGGGGCGTGGACTCGAATCCCACCTCAATCAGCTTGTTTTGTTTTCTTCGATTAATAATATGAACCATTTCCTTATTAGTATGAGGTGACTTTGTTTCCAGGTAGAGTGGCCGAGCGGTCTAAGGCGCTGGTTTTAGGCACCAGTCTCTTCGGGGGTGTGGATTCGAATCCCACCTCTATCAGCCTATTTAGTTTTCTAAGATTAAAAATATGAAGCCTTTGCTTAATAGACTTAGTTTGCTATTGCTTTCAGGTAGAGTGGCCGATTGGTCTAAGACGCTGTTTTATGGCACCTTTTTCTTCGGAGGGCGTGGGCTCGAATCCCACCTCTATCAGTCCATTTTGTTTTCTAACATTAATAATATGAATCTTTTGCTTATTAGTCTGAGGTGACGTTTGTTTCTAGGTAGAGTGGCCGAGTGGTCTAAGGCGCTGGTTTTAGGCACCAGTCTCTTCGGGAGCGTGGATTCGAATCCCACCTCTTTCGGCCTATTTTGTTTTCTAAGATTAATAATATGAAGCTTTTGCTTAATAGACTGAGTTTGCTATTGTTTTCAGGTAGAGTGGCCGAGTGGTCTAAGACGCTGGTTTAAGGCACCTTTGTCTTCGGGGGGCGTGGGGTCGAATCCCACCTCTATCAGTCCATTTTGTTTTCTAACATTATTCATATGAATCTTTTGCTTTTTAGTATGAGGGGACGTTCGTTTCTAGGTAGATTGGCCGAGTGGTCTAGGGCGCTGGTTTTAGGCACCAGTCTCTTCGCGGGCGTGGATTCGAATCCCACCTCTATCAGACTATTTTATTTTCTAAGATTAAAAATATGAAGCCTTTGCTTAATAGACTTAGTTTGCTATTGCTTTCAGGTAGAGTGGCCGAGTGGTCTAAGACGCTGTTTTATGGCACCTTTGTCTTCGGAGGGCGTGGGCTCGAATCCCACCTCTATCAGTCCATTTTGTTTTCTAACACTAATAATATGAATCTTTTGCTTATTAGTCTGAGGTGACGTTTGTTTCTAGGTAGAGTGGCCGAGTGGTCTAAGGCGCTGGTTTTAGGCACCAGTCTCTTCGGGAGCGTGGATTCGAATCCCACCTCTTTCGGCCTATTTTGTTTTCTAAGATTAATAATATGAAGCTTTTGCTTAATAGACTGAGTTTGCCATTGTTTTCGGGTAGAGTGGCCGAGTGGTCTAAGACGCTGGTTTTAGGCACCAGTTTCTTCGGGCGCGTGGATTCGAATCCCACCTCTATCAACCTATTTTGTTTTCTAGGATTAATAATATGAAGCTCTTTCTTATTAGTCTGAGGTGGCCTTTGTTTCCAGGTAGAGTGGCCGAGTGGTCTAAGGCGCTGGTTTTAGGCACCAGACTCTTCGGGGGCATGGGTTCGAATCCCACCTCTATCAGCCTATCTTGTTTTCTAGGATTAATAAAATGAAGCTCTTTCTTATTAGTCTGAGGTGACCTTTGTTTCCAGGTAGAGTGGCCGAGTGGTCTAAGGCGCTGGTTTTAGGCACCAGTCTGTTCGGGGCGTGGGATCGAATCCCACCTCTATCAGCTTGTTTTGTTTACTTCGATTAATAATATGAACCATTTTCTTATTAGTCTGAGGTGACTTTTGTTTCCAGGTAGAGTGGCCGAGTGGTCTAAGGTGCTGGTTTTAGGCACCAGTCTATTCGGGGGCGTGGGTTCGAATCCCACCTCTATCAGCCTATTTTGTTTTCTAGGATTAATAATATGAAGCTCTTTCTTATTAGTCTGAGGTGACCTTTGTTTCCAGGTAGAGTGGCCGAGTGGTCTTAGGCGCTGGTTTTAGGCACCAGTCTGTTCGGGGCGTGGGATCGAATCCCACCTCTATCAGCTTGTTTTGTTTACTTCGATTAATAATATGAACCATTTGCTTATTAGTCTGAGGTGACGTTTGTTTCTAGCTAGAGTGGCCGAGTGTTCTAAGGCGCTGGTTTTGGGCACCAGTCTCTTCGGGGGCGTGGGTTCGAATCCCACCTCTAACAGCTTGTTTTGTTTTCTTCGATTAATAATATGAACCATTTTCTTATTAGTATGAGGTGACATTTGTTTCCAGGTAGAGTGGCCGAGCGGTCTAAGGCGCTGGTTTTAGGCACCAGTCTCTTCGGGGGCGTGGATTCGACTCCCACCTCTATCAGCCTATTTTGTTTTCTAAGATTAAAAATATGAAGCCTTTGCTTAATAAACTTAGTTTGCTATTGCTTTCAGGTAGAGTGGCCGAGCGGTCTAAGGCGCTGGTTTTAGGCAGCAGTCTCTTCGGGGGTGTGGATTCGAATCCCACCTCTATCAGCCTATTCAGTTTTCTAACATTAAAAATATGAAGCCTTTGCTTAATAGACTTAGTTTGGTATTGCTTTCAGGAAGAGTGACCGAGTGGTCTAAGACGCTGTTTTAAGGCACCTTTGTCTTCGGAGGGCGTGGGGTCGAATCCCACCTCTATCAGTCCATTTTGTTTTCTAACATTAATAATATGAATCTTTTGCTTATTAGTCTGAGGTGACGTTTGTGTCTAGGTAGGTTGGCCGAGTGGTCTAAGGCGCTGGTTTTAGGCACCAGTCTCTTCGGGGGCATGGATTCGAATCCCACCTCTATCAGCCTATTGTTGTCTTCTAAGATTAAAAATATGAAGCCTTTGCGAAATAGTCTTAGTTTGCTGTTGCTTTCAGGTAGAGTGGCCGAGTGGTCTAAGACGCTATTTTAAGGCACCTTTGTCTTCGGAGGGCGTGGGGTCGAATCCCACCTCTATCAGTCCATTTTGTTTTCTAACATTAATAATATGAATCTTTTGCTTATTAGTCTGAGGTGACGTTTGTGTCTAGGTAGGGTGGCCGAGTGGTCTAAGGCGCTGGTTTTAGGCACCAGTCTCTTCGGGAGCGTGGATTCGAATCCCACCTCTTTCGGCCTATTTTGTTTTCTAAGATTAATAATATGAAGCTTTTGCTTAATAGACTGAGTTTGCCATTGTTTTCGGGTAGAGTGGCCGAGTGGTCTAAGACGCTGGTTTTAGGCACCAGTTTCTTCGGGCGCGTGGATTCGAATCCCACCTCTATCAACCTATTTTGTTTTCTAGGATTAATAATATGAAGCTCTTTCTTATTAGTCTGAGGTGGCCTTTGTTTCCAGGTAGAGTGGCCGAGTGGTCTAAGGCGCTGGTTTTAGGCACCAGACTCTTCGGGGGCATGGGTTCAAATCCCACCTCTATCAGCCTATCTTCTTTTCTAGGATTAATAATATGAAGCTCTTTCTTATTAGTCTGAGGTGACCTTTGTTTCCAGGTAGAGTGGCCGAGTGGTCTAAGGCGCTGGTTTTAGGCACCAGTCTGTTCGGGGCGTGGGATCGAATCCCACCTCTATCAGCTTGTTTTGTTTACTTCGATTAATAATATGAACCATTTTCTTATTAGTCTGAGGTGACTTTTGTTTCCAGGTAGAGTGGCCGAGTGGTCTAAGGTGCTGGTTTTAGGCACCAGTCTATTCGGGGGCGTGGGTTCGAATCCCATCTCTATCAGCCTATTTTGTTTTCTAGGATTAATAATATGAAGCTCTTTCTTATTAGTCTGAGGTGACCTTTGTTTCCAGGAAGAGTGGCCGAGTGGTCTTAGGCGCTGGTTTTAGGCACCAGTCTGTTCGGGGCGTGGGATCGAATCCCACCTCTATCAGCTTGATTTGTTTACTTCGATTAATAATATGAACCATTTGCTTATTAGTCTGAGGTGACGTTTGTTTGTAGCTAGAGTGGCCGAGTGTTCTAAGGCGCTGGTTTTGGGCACCAGTCTCTTCGGGGGCGTGGGTTCGAATCCCACCTCTAACAGCTTGTTTTGTTTTCTTCGATTAATAATATGAACCATTTTCTTATTAGTATGAGGTGACATTTGTTTCCAGGTAGAGTGGCCGAGCGGTCTAAGGCGCTGGTTTTAGGCACCAGTCTCTTCGGGGGCGTGGATTCGACTCCCACCTCTATCAGCCTATTTTGTTTTCTAAGATTAAGAATATGAAGCCTTTGCTTAATAAACTTAGTTTGCTATTGCTTTCAGGTAGAGTGGCCGAGTGGTCTAAGGCGCTGGTTTAAGGCACCAATCTCTTCGTAGGCGTGGTTTCGAATCCCACCTCTATCAGCCTATTTTGTTTTCTAAGATTAATAATATGAAGCTCTTTCTTATTTGTCTGAGGTGACCTTTGTTTCCAGGTAGAGTGGCCGAGTGGTCTTAGGCGCTGGTTTTAGGCACCAGTCTCTTCGGGGGCGTGGGTTCGAATCCCACCTCTATCAGGTTGTTTTGTTTACTTCGATTAATAATATGAACCATTTGCTTATTAGTCTGAGGTGACGTTTGTTTCTAGCTAGAGTGGCCGAGTGTTCTAAGGCGCAGGTTTTAGGCACCAGTCTCTTCGGGGGCGTGGATTCGAATCCCACCTCTATCAGCCTATTTTGTTTTCTAGGATTAATAATATGAAGCTCTTTCTTATTAGTCTGAGGTGACTTTTGTTTCCAGGTAGAGTGGCCGGGTGGTCTAAGGCGCTGGTCTTAGGCACCAGTCTCTTCGGGGGCGTGGGTTCGAATCCCACCTCTATCAGCTTGTTTTGTTTTTTCGATTAATAATATGAACCATTTGCTTATTAGTATGAGGTGACTTTTGTTTCCAGGTAGAGTGGCCGAGCGGTCTAAGGCGCTGGTTTTAGGCACCAGTCTCTTCGGGGGCGTGGATTCGACTCCCACCTCTATCAGCCTATTTTGTTTTCTAAGATTAAAAATATGAAGGTTTTTCTTATTAGACTGAGTTTGCTATTGCTGTCAGGTAGAGTGGCCGAGTGGTCTGAGGCGCTGGTTTTAGGCACCAGACTCTTCGGGGGCGTGGTTTCGAATCCCACCTCTATCTGCCTATTTTGTTTTCTAGGATTAATAATATGAAGCTCTTTCTTATTAGTCTGAGGTGACTTTTGTTTCCTGGTAGAGTGGCCGAGTGGTCTAAGGCGCTGGTTTTAGGCACCAGTCTCTTCGGGGGCGTGGGTTCGAATCCCACCTCTATCAGCTTGTTTTGTTTTCTAATATTAATAATATGAATCTTTTGCTTATTAGTATGAGGTGACGTTTGATTCTAGGTAGAGTGGCCGAGTGGTCTAAGGCGCTGGTTTAAGGCACCAGTCTTTTCGTAGGCGTGGTTTCGAATCCCACCTCTATCAGCCTGTTTTGTTTTCTAAGATTAATAATATGAAGCTTTTACTTAATAGACTGAGTTTACTATTGCTTTCAGGTAGAGTGGCCGAGTGGTCTTAGGCGCTAGTTCTAGGCACCAGTCTCTTCGGGGGCGTGGGTTCGAATCCCACCTCTATCAGCCTATTTTGTTTTCTAGGATTAATAATATGAAGCTTTTTCTTATTAGTCTGTGGTGTCTATTGTTTCCAGGTAGATTGGCCGAGTGGTCTAACACGCTGGTTTAAGGCACCTTTGTCTTCGGGGGGCGTGGGGTCGAATCCCACCTCTATCAGTCCATTTTGTTTTCTAACATTAATAATATGAATCTTTTGCATATTAGTCTGAGGTGACGTTTGTTTTTAGGTAGAGTGGCCGAGTGGTCTAAGGCGCTGATTTTTGGCAGCAGTCTGTTCGGGGCGTGACCTCTATCAGCTTGTTTTGTTTTCTTCGATTAATAATATGAACCATTTGCTTATTAGTATGAGGTGAGTTTCGTTTCCAGGCAGAGTGGCCGAGCGGTCTAAGGCGCTGGTTTTAGGCACCAGTCTCTTCGGGGGCGTGGGTTCGAATCCCACCTCTATCAGCCTATTTTGTTTTCTAAGATTAATAATATGAAGCTTTTGCTTAATAGACTGAGTTTGCTATTGCTTTCAGGTAGAGTGGCCGAGTGGTCTTAGGCGCTAGTTTTAGGCACCAGTCTCCTCGGGGGCGTGGGTTCGAATCCCACCTCTATCAGCTTGTTTTGTTTTCTTCGATTAATAATATGAACCATTTGCTTAATAGTCTGAGGTGACTTTTGTTTCCAGGTAGAGTGGCCGAGTGGTCTAAGAGGCTGGTTTTAGGCACCAGTCTCTTCGGGGGCGTGGGTTCGAATCCCACCTCTATCAGCCTATTTTGTTTTCTAGGATTAATAATATGAAGCTTTTTCTTATTAGTCTGTGGTGTCTATTGTTTCCAGGTAGATTGGCCGAGTGGTCTAACACGCTGGTTTAAGGCACCTTTGTCTTCGGGGGGCGTGGGGTCGAATCCCACCTCTATCAGTCCATTTTGTTTTCTAACATTAATAATATGAATCTTTTGCATATTAGTCTGAGGTGACGTTTGTTTTTAGGTAGAGTGGCCGAGTGGTCTAAGGCGCTGATTTTTGGCAGCAGTCTGTTCGGGGCGTGACCTCTATCAGCTTGTTTTGTTTTCTTCGATCAATAATATGAACCATTTGCTTATTAGTATGAGGTGAGTTTCGTTTCCAGGCAGAGTGGCCGAGCGGTCTAAGGCGCTGGTTTTAGGCACCAGTCTCTTCGGGGGCGTGGGTTCGAATCCCACCTCTATCAGCCTATTTTGTTTTCTAAGATTAATAATATGAAGCTTTTGCTTAATAGACTGAGTTTGCTATTGCTTTCAGGTAGAGTGGCCGAGTGGTCTTAGGCGCTAGTTTTAGGCACCAGTCTCCTCGGGGGCGTGGGTTCGAATCCCACCTCTATCAGCTTGTTTTGTTTTCTTCGATTAATAATATGAACCATTTGCTTAATAGTCTGAGGTGACTTTTGTTTCCAGGTAGAGTGGCCGAGTGGTCTAAGAGGCTGGTTTTAGGCACCAGTCTCTTCGGGGGCGTGGGTTCGAATCCCACCTCTATCAGCCTATTTTGTTTTCTAGGATTAATAATATGAAGCTTTTTCTTATTAGTCTGTGGTGTCTATTGTTTCCAGGTAGAGTGGCCGAGTGGTCTAACACGCTGGTTTAAGGCACCTTTGTCTTCGGGGGGCGTGGGGTCGAATCCCACCTCTATCAGTCCATTTTGTTTTCTAACATTAATAATATGAATCTTTTGCATATTAGTCTGAGGTGACGTTTGTTTTTAGGTAGAGTGGCCGAGTGGTCTAAGGCGCTGATTTTTGGCAGCAGTCTGTTCGGGGCGTGACCTCTATCAGCTTGTTTTGTTTTCTTCGATTAATAATATGAACCATTTGCTTATTAGTATGAGGTGAGTTTCGTTTCCAGGCAGAGTGGCCGAGCGGTCTAAGGCGCTGGTTTTAGGCACCAGTCTCTTCGAGGGCGTGGGTTCGAATCCCACCTCTATCAGCCTATTTTGTTTTCTAGGATTAATAATATGAAGCTTTTTCTTATTAGTCTATGGTGTCTATTGTTTCCAGGTAGAGTGGCCCAGTGGTCTAAGACGCTGGTTGAGGCACCATTGTCTTCGGGGGGCGTTGGTTCGAATCCCACCTCTATCAGACCATTTTGTTTTCTAGCATTAATAATATGAATCTTTTGCTTATTAGTCTGAGGTGACGTTTGTGTCTAGGTAGAGTGGCCGAGTGGTCTAAGGCGCTGGTTTTAGGCACCAGTCTCTTCGGGGGCGTGGATTCGAATCCTACCTCTATCAGCATATTATGTTTTCTAGGATTAATAATATGTAGCTTTTGCTTATAAGTCTGAGATGACTTCTGATTCCCAGTTAGAGTGGCCGAATGGTTTAAGGCGGTGATTTTTGGCACCAGTCTGTTCGGGGCGGGGGATCGAATCCCACCTCTATCAGCTTATTTTGTTTTCTTCGATTAATAATATGAACCATTTGCTTATTAGTCTGAGGTGACGTTTGTTTCCAGGTAGAGTGGCCGAGTGGTCAGAGGCGCTGGTTTTAGGCACCAGTCTCTTCGGGGGCGTGGGTTCGAATCCCACCTCTATCAGCCTATTTTGTTTTCTAAGATTAATAATATGAAGCTTTTGCTTAATAGACTGAGTTTGCTATTGCTTTCAGGTAGAGTGGCCGAGTGGTCTTAGGCGCTAGTTTTAGGCACCAGTCTCTTCGGGGGCGTGGGTTCGAATCCCACCTCTATCAGCTTGTTTTGTTTTCTTCGATTAATAATATGAACCATTTGCTTACTAGTCTGAGGTGACTTTTGTTTCCAGGTAGAGTGGCCGAGTGGTCTAAGAGGCACCAGTCTCTTCGGGGGCGTGGGTTCGAATCCCACCTCTATCAGCCTATTTTGTTTTCTAGGATTAATAATATGAAGCTTTTTCTTATTAGTCTGTGGTGTCTATTGTTTCCAGGTAGAGTGGCCGAGTGGTCTAACACGCTGGTTTAAGGCACCTTTGTCTTCGGCGGGCGTGGGGTCGAATCCCACCTCTATCAGTCCATTTTGTTTTCTAACATTAATAATATGAATCTTTTGCATATTAGTCTGAGGTGACGTTTGTTTTTAGGTAGAGTGGCCGAGTGGTCTAAGGCGCTGATTTTTGGCAGCAGTCTGTTCGGGGCGTGACCTCTATCAGCTTGTTTTGTTTCCTTCGATTAATAATATGAACCATTTGCTTATTAGTATGATGTGAGTTTCGTTTCCAGGCAGAGTTGCCGAGCGGTCTAAGGCGCTGGTTTTAGGCACCAGTCTCTTCGAGGGCGTGGGTTCGAATCCCACCTCTACCAGCCTATTTTGTTTTCTAGGATTAATAATATGAAGCTTTTTCTTATTAGTCTATGGTGTCTATTGTTTCCAGGTAGAGTGGCCCAGTGGTCTAAGACGCTGGTTTAAGGCACCATTGTCTTCGGGGGCGTTGGTTCGAATCCCACCTCTATCAGTCCATTTTGTTTTCTAGCATTAATAATATGAATCTTTTGCTTATTAGTCTGAGGTGACGTTTGTGTCTAGGTAGAGTGGCCGAGTGGTCTAAGGCGCTGGTTTTAGGCACCAGTCTCTTCGGGGGCGTGGGATCGAGTCCCACCTCTATCAGTCCATTTTGTTTTCTAGCATTAATAATATGAATCTTTTGCTTATTAGTCTGAGGTGACGTTTGTTTCCAGGTAGAGTGGCCGAGCGGTCTAAGGCGTTGGTTTTAGGCACCAGTCTTTTCGGGGGCGTGGGTTTGAATCCTACCTCTTTCAGCATATTATGTTTTCTAGGATTAATAATATGAAGCATTTGCTTATAAGTCTGAGATGACTTCTGATTCCCAGTTAGAGTGGCCGAATGGTTTAAGGCGGTGATTTTTGGCACCAGTCTGTTCGGGGCGGGGGATCGAATCCCACCTCTATCAGCTTATTTTGTTTTCTTCGATTAATAATATGAACCATTTGCTTACTAGTCTGAGGTGACGTTTGTTTCCAGGTAGAGTGGCCGAGTGGTCAGAGGCGCTGGTTTTAGGCACCAGTCTCTTCGGGGGCGTGGGTTCGAATCTAACCTCTATCAGCCTATTTTGTTTTCTAGGATTATTAATATGAAGCTTTTTATTATTAGTCTGAGGTGACGTTTGTTTCCAGGTAGAGTGGCCGAGTGGTCTAAGGCGCTGGATTTAGGCACCAGTCTCTTCGGGGGCGTGGGATCGAGTCCCACCTCTATCAGTCCATTTTGTTTTCTAGGATTAATAATATGAATCTTTTGCTTGTTAGCATGAGGTGACGTTTGTTTCCAGGTAGAGTGGCCGAGTGGTCTAAGGCGCTGGTTTTAGGCACCAAATTTTCGGGAGCGTGGGTTCGAATCCCACCTCTATCAGCCTATTTGTTTTCTAAGATTAATAATATGAAGCTTTTGCTTAATAGACTGAGCTTGCTATTGCTTTCAGGTAGAGTGGCCGAGTGGTCTTAAGCGCTAGTTTAGGGCACCAGTCTCATCGGGGGCGTGGGTTAGAATCCCACCTTCATCAGTTTATTTTGTTTTCTAGGATTAATAATATGAAGCTTTTGCTTATAAGTCTGAGATGACTTCTGATTCCCAGTTAGAGTGGCCGAATGGTTTAAGGCGGAGATTTTTGGCACCAGTCTGTTCGGGGCGTGGGATCGAATCCCACCTCTATCAGCTTCTTTTGTTTTCTTCGATTAATAATATGAACCATTTGCTTACTAGTCTGAGGTGACGTTAGTAGTAAACCACCTGAGTTATGGAGTGTTAACTAGGTTATTAAAATGTACCGCCAGCCTTCTAGCGCTTTAGACTCGCGCGAGACTTACGCGTGAGTCTAGAATGGGGGAAAAGTCGGTTTTTTATCCGGGTGGGTTTCTCTAACTTCGTTTATTGGTCGATATTGGGGGTCGTTAATTGATTAGGTCTTTGTTAATTGGTTAAAGGGTTAAGGCGTGAACTTGTCTCTCTTTATTCGTGACGTAATCGTCAGAGTTAAATTAGAGTTTGTCTGATAAGAGAGTGATCTCTTTTTATCTCGGTTATTCGCCTTGAAGAGAGCAGTGAGTTCTAATGGATATCTTTTTACACCCAATGCGTTATATAGTGACGTATCAGCGATTCAAAGGGCGCGAGGATTTCCAATATATGGTCGCGTATCTTTTAGATCAATGCACTATGTATACAATATGTTTCGAACACCGAGTATCTGAAAGTGGGAAAATCGCTCGTGTTACGAAGAAATGCCCGATGTTTAAAGATAGAGAGCCTCAACAAAAGATATCGAGTACCAGAATCAGGTGGAAATTTTGAAACGATTCTTATTACCTAGAAGTGCCATTATTTTGGAGGAATTAGATGATGGACTGTTATTTACCCGATTGGGTCACGGTATAAATCAACCAAGAGCCAAAGCCCCGGAAACGGATTCACTGGCGCCATTGTGTTTAGAAGAAAAAGCCGAATTTTACGGTAATGACTTTATAAAATACATACAGGAACAAATGAGTAAATTCGGTACTCCCGATAGTTTTCATCATGAACATTTACCCGTTTTATTTCCAAGAATATGTTAATGTAATCTTCTCTATAACGTAGGAAGCGATTAAGGTTGCTCTCGGTGTAGTGGTTAGCGCGTTTTTTCGCCAATCAATAGGTCGCGAGATCGAACCCCACTCTAACCATCACATCGAGTTCAACCTTTTATTTCTAAATAAAATTGGATAACGTGTAAATCCTCATTCATTATTAAATAAAATATCGATTATGTCGGTCAATTCTTTTTTCGTTACTCTGTTAAGTGATAAAACTGATGAATATCCCGATAATTCACAATCGTCTTTCACGGTGAAATTAGGTAAACCAATTATTCTTTCAAACGATTGGGAAATTGGTTTATCGGAAATATTAACACCAAAAATTTCAACCGTAATAGACAATACCTGTAACTCTTTCGAAATACAGGTACCTGAACAATATTTAATGAATGTTGGCCGGGACGTTAGAAGAGTACAGTTAATACCGCAAAAGTACGAAGGTTCGAAAGATAAAAATGGAAACGCCAGTAGTAGGGACTATACAGATGCGCAGAGATCCAAGATGGCCACCACCCAAGATGGCCGCCCTCTACCAAACTCAAACCAAAATTTCCACCCAAAGATTAAGCTAAATTCCTACCTGATGAACCCTACCTTCCACCATGCTATGACTCTTTAGAGGGGTTTTACCTATTTTTCCCCCAAAACAAGCTCGGCTAACCCTCGGAGGGTGTAGTTCTTTTTGCAAGATCCCGTTTAAATTTAAGACCCAAGATTACGTTATTGTATGAGAAAATCTTACCTGACATACCCTGCCTTCCACCGTGCTATGTCGCCGTCTATGAATATTAACGGGGGTGGGTTTAACCCATTTTTCCCCAAACAAGCCCGGATTAACCCTCCAACCAAAGATTGGACCATAAAAAATCCTACCTGACTTACCCTGCCTTCCACCATGCTATTAAGGGGGTTTTACCCCCTTTTAATAGCTCCAGACTACCACGAGTTCCTACCTTGTGTTATTTTCAACACCCATGACGTCATCTTCTTAATCAAAACAAAAACAAGCTATATTCAACCTTGGCGTCATCCCCCAATCTTACCCTGCCTGCTAGGGTGCTAGTAATGGGCGGTACCCCTTTAATAAACCCAAACCAGCCCGGACTTTAAAAAATCTTACCTCCAGTCCTACCTTTCAGCGTGTTATTAAGGGGAAATGACCTAATTAATAACCCTCCAAACAAGCTCGGACTACCAGCCCTACTGGTAAAGCTGCTTTCAACCTGGGCATCCATGACGTCATCCTTCCAACTCAAACTAATATGAAATTATTGGCGCCATATTTAAAAAACTTCTCTCCAGCCCCGCCTTCTAGCGGACTATTTTAGTAACCATTAATAGCTGTGACCCGTTCAATGGTCATGAACAAGTTCGAACCAGCCCTACTAGTAAAGGGTACCAAATTTAAAAAACTTACAACCAGCCCCTCCTTCTAGCGGATTATTTTAGTAACTAATAAGGTAATTTACCCATATAATCAATTAAAACAAGTCCGGACCAGCCCTAGTCGTAGAGGGTGCTTTCAACCTGGGTGACTATGACGTCATCCTCCAGACTCAGACTCAAACCAAAACTAAAATATATTAATTATATAATTATACGAGCCATGGCTTCTAGCGGGCTATTTTAGTAACTATTAAGGGAATTTACCCATTGAACAAATCGAAACTAGCCCGGATCAGTCTAGGCTTATCGATGTAGAGGTTGCAGCCCAATAAAAAAAACCCGAAACAAGTTCAATCCCTGCCTTTCACCCTGTTATTTTATGCCTTAAACTGTACTTAATTATGTCTGGTCCAACCAAGTTTCGTCCAAGTATAGATTTACCCCCCTTTGATTGGACTAATAATGGGTGGATTACTTATGTACCTGCTACCGTTTGATTACTTACCCATGTAGATGTTCCAAGGATGATGTTTTAACTAGGGTGTGCCTGTTGGCTTAGCGAAAATAAACGTTGCCAGTGGTTAGTTGACGAAAAGCAAGGTTTTCTCATGCTGTAAACGAAGACGTAGCGAGTTCAAATCCCGGTGTACAAATAAGCAAGCTCGGATTAACCTGGATTCGTATACAGGGTGTTACTGTTTAATTAATTGTACGTAGATCCGACCATTTACGCCATTAATAGGGGTAACCAATTTAAGTACGTTTGCCTTAACTCGAACACGTACAGACCGTCGCTGTTTAAATTTTCCCGCCAGCAATTTATGGCCTTTTATTATTCGCCGGCAAAAAAACTTGATTTTGAGCCAAATCAAACTTTTTCCCTTCAAAGCCAAAAGTTAATGAAAAAACAGACACACATTTTAAAAAACAAAAGATATTTACTCTTACGTCTTGTACAAAAATTGAATACAAAATAAACAAATGAGTAGCCAAACAAAGGCGTTATTTGTGTTTTTAAAGTGTCCATATATCTATACAAAACAATTCATTTCTAAATACCTAGATTTTCCATTTAGCCGTTAAGAGAGAGAGAAATTTGGATTTGCGCGAGTTTTACTCGCCTCAATATAGCCAGGGGCAAAAAAAAAGAGATTCTAAAAAAAAAGAAGGTCATTCTTCGCGGCTTCAGTGAGAGATATTTCCGGAAGCTTTTTATCAATTTTAACGAGACTAGAGTTTTAAACTAGATACAGAATAAATCTTTATACATTTTTTTACCTCTAACAACGACAAATAAGACGGGGAAACTAATATTTTCATCCTTTCGTCAGGCGAAAAAAAACTCAAATATTAGCCAATTAGTACGATCTTTAAGGGAAAATCCAGGTCCACATTCCGAAAACTCAAAACATTTAATCTGCATCAAGAATGCGTAAGGCAGAGCAGGATTCCCCCTTATTTCAGCAGTCCCCAATTATTTTACGAGAGCCACCAAAGAACCCTCATTGGGCCCCTGGTTTATGAATCTTGACAAGTAAACAAGCGGGTTTTTTGTCACATATAAAAAGATTTTCTGTAAAGCTTTTACAAAAAAACCCCATTATGTGGCAAGAAACTCGCTTCCTTGCCCATTAAAACTCATAGATTAAAGGTAAATGATAACCAATTGGGGGGCTCGCGTAATTCCCGGAGAAATTAATATTGACAAAATATTAATAATCCTCAAAAAGCGGGCTGCAACAAAAAAAATAGATTAGCTAAAGTCTGGTACATAGCAAGTGGCTGTACATACCGAGTCACGCTTCGGAACTTAGTCATTAAATAATTCCTGTGTTTTTGAAAACTTTTAATATAGAAAACATTTGGCTGCGAATCCATAATTTTAGAAGTGATGAGGCCCTCGTTATCGCTTTTTACGGGTTAACGATGGCGTTAAAGTACCGCCAACAAGATCGTAATGCGCGGCCGTCAAATTCAACTTAAATATTCAAGAAAATTTTCTCACAAATATATATTGCTAAGTCCAAATATATTTCTTTAACTTCCGCGGCAAAAATAAGAGATTCTACCCCGTTACTCACCGATTGTAAAGAGAGACGCCTTCAGGGTCTCAAAGAGTTTAAATTGTTAACATTTAAAAAACCAGTATATATACCGTCAAAAAATTAGGTCCCCCCAACCCTTTTTTTACGTCTAGTCTTGTACTCACCTTGATTTTCTTTTTTCCCCACTACAGAAAGCCAGTTTTTTTCCGCGTAATTTACTTTCTCTCTCTTAGCGGCGAAAGACTCGCAAATAACCTTGAGAGGGAGGAGTGAAATATTTCCGTACCTCGTTACAAAAGACCTAAGAATGGTTTAAAGTTACACGCTGGGCTGGTCAAAGAAAGGGATAAAATACCTACATTGAGAGGAAGGATGTGTCTCGATTAAAAAAAAATCACCCATAGATTGCTTACCGGTCCAATTTTTTTCTATTACAAGGAATCCCAGCTGAATATTATGCTAGAGGCAAACCTCTGAAATTGATGCCAATGAGAATTACGTCAATCATAGAGGTGACTAAATTGAATATGCTGTAGAGAGTGGAGGGTGTCTTAAAAAACTGTTACTTAGTGGCTTATTTTTTAAGCTGTAAAATTAACGTGTTAAATAAATCTGTTTCCTTTTCTATTTTTATACTAGAGCTATCTTTGGAGTCTGTAATAAGTATACATGCCTCTAAGTAAAAAATATTATAGGATAATTCATTGTGACTTAATTATAGTCCTTCTAGAGATAATGTTTATAAATATACCAAAATAAGCAACCGTTACCCTTCCAAACAAATAAGAAACATGACTAGAAAAGTAGATAAATATTAAAATAAGCTAGCCAATCATTTTTGACAAGTTATGTACTTTGACATATTACTCTAAGGTAACGCAAAAGAAAAAAATCCTGATATTTTTTGTGGCTAAAAGGTGAAAAAAAACAAAGCGACTATAATAGAGAAAATTCTTGACATGTCCTATATGACAAATTAATTGTAACACTGTTTCGTGTGTTTCTCAGGTTTTCGAGTATTAACTCACACATTTTGATTTATGGCAAGCGAAAAAACACCTTGTATAATGGGAGGAGAAGATGTTAAACTTTCCGCTAATAAATTCATAATTGACTTTTACATATATATTTATAAAGTTAGAAATCTCTATTTAGCTCAAGGTCCTAGTTTTTTTGTATGCAGAAGCTTGTTTGGGCGTGTTTCGAATAGTTAAATTTGAATAAGCCAATACTTTCAAGATTTTAAAATTCAATAAATAGGAAAAAGTTAATTAGGCATAAAATTAGAAATCTCTCCGAGGTCTAAGATTTTTTCGTATGCAAATAATTCAAAGAGATCGTGTTATATAAAAGGTTAAAAAGGAGTTACTTTGATAGAAGCCCGAGGGGACAAATATTATTCGTATGCAAAAGCTTGTTTGGGCGTGTTCTAAATAATTTAATTTGAATAATTCACATAAGATCGCATTATATAAAGAAAAAATTTTAATGAAGGTTAAAAGTAATTATTTTGGGAGGGAGAAAAATGTTTTTTTAATATGATATAAATCTAAATAATTGTATATTAATATTAAACTATAGGGGTATTTTTTATATAGGCAGGTATGGCATTATCCTTTATAGTTTTTAGTATCAACTCCACAATAAATAAAAATGTATTTTTGGGGGGTATAAAAAATATCAATTTTTTGGGAGTATTTAAAGACCAGAGTCTCGATACTTTCTTCATTCGAAAATTTTCTAGACGCTCTCTTTCGCTTTACAAGCTCTTAAACACTTGTAAGTATAATGTCTAATTTAATTCCTTGTGGTCGCTCGATGATATGGAGGGTGAATAGAAAGCTCTACGACAATCCTGATTTAAAGGATTTTACTTGGGATGATTTATTTAGAGATGTTTGGGATAAAAATACTTTAACGGACGCGCAGAAAAGGAACATTTGGCGTAAATTAACATGAGCTTACAATGCCTCTTTCTTAGTGTTTACAATTCAAGATGTCTATAATCACCACTACCGACCTAACGCGGATTTACTCCATGCTCTCGTTAGGGGTTGTTCCAATTACACGGACCATATGTTTTTTAAAGTCGAAAACGATGGTATCTTTACTAGCTGGTGGTTTAGCCCCAACGCGGACAAGTTTTGGTTTTCAAACTCATTTTGCGTACAGGAGCGAAAAGAACGCGATAGAATAGAAACATACGAAATACAATACAATATGGCCGTTGATTATACCTTCAATGCTTTGGAGGATTTATGCTGGTAGAGACTATTTCGCCAACACAGAATCCTGGAAAAACCCCATGTCCAGTTTGCGTTGCGTTTAATTTCTAAACACCTTTTCCAAGCTCGCGTTTTTGTCAGCGTAACCCAATTTTTTACGACTATTAACAACCCCCAAAACAATAGCTCGGTCCGAATGAGTAGATTTACAGCGTGGATAGTTCCTCCGCAAACCTTTTCTAAAATAGAGTGTCCGTACGGACCCATACATCACGCTTCGGTGAAATGTGCGGCGCGTTATTGGTATTACGGGGGATATTGTTTTCACGAAGAAACGTTCTATAGACGTGTCTTGGATATGTGTTTTAAACTATGCCTGCTACAAATCACGCGAATAAATAGACCGTGCCCTAAAGAAAAGACTCACTTTCGACAGTCCTTATCTAGATGGTATTTAAAGAAAGCCATGTATATAGCGGGCGTAGCTCGCCTATATTGCAATACCACCTGGTGTTTAACATTATCAGACATTATGCAAGGACTGATCGACAGCGACGCGTTACCCTTTCTAGTAACGTTGATTTAAAATAATTGAATGGTCAAGCGACGATGAAGATTTAAAACGGCCAACGGACAAAGACAAACAGTGAGCTCGAGAATTACAATATCAAACTGGTCCTTAATTTTGATAATTACCCGAATTATATTTTTTTTAAATATTAAGGCTGTTAATTTATTCTGTGGTATATTAGAATAGGATTATAATTAACTTTGCGTAATTATATACAAGTTCCAGTTTAAATAGTACAGAGACTAGTTGCGATAATACATTTGTGGTGAAATTTTTTTAATAAGAATTCTAATCCATCTTTGAAGCGCTTTAATTAAAAAAAATGTAAGTAATATATTTGCTATAAATATATTTCTATGTATTTCTTTTCAAAACTTTGTTGATAATTTAGGGCCAGCGTCGAGAGCTTTGTGGACGTTATTAAGAAGCAAGGTTCTGCCCCCATGCCCCGTAACGGGCATCTTTATTGTCCACATTGCGAAGGGACATTAAAGGACACGCCCGATTATGGCCAATTAAATTACTATTGCACGACGCGCGACTGTAATTATTTTAGAAAATGCGTTTTAGTCCAGTGCAAACAATATATCAGTTTTGCCACGCGTAGCGACCAGCGGCATTTGCTTAGCACACGGAACTTTTGTTCACTTTGCGGTGAATTTCAGTACCGTGTAAAATACCTATGCCCCTGTTACGAGTGGTCCTGTGATTGACAGGTAATTCTCAATTGGTACTATTATTCGTTTTAAAAAGTGTAAATTTTTGACTGAATGTTTCTGTATAAAATTTAGGTTAAGTCTCAACACAAGGATGCTGTTGTTCTTATTTTTTGATTAATTTTATATTTTATTTTTTATGTTAATTTTTTTGTTATTTAATATATTATTTTTGTTAGTGATTAAAATATATTAGTTTTAAAATAAATTATTTATAAAATATGGTTTTATTATTTTAATTATTGTATTTTTACATGCAAATGTATACATTAAAAAAAGTTTATATTGATTCAAGACGTATTAATTCTCATCTAAATTACCTTGATAGCCTCAAAAAAAAAATAATCGCACTAAAGTTTACTTTAAAATAAGACAGATCTTGATGTCTGTGAGTTTTAAAAAAAACCTTTAATAATCTCTGAATAGCGGTAACAGGCAAGAGGTCTTTAAAAAACCAGTTCTCATTTTTTAAAGAAATGTTTGGAAATTAGTTTAGTTTAAAGTGTTTAAGAAAGTATTTGATTAATAGCTGTCAACCTTTTGCTTGTTAAATTTCAACCCGCTTAAAAAATTTAAATTAACCAAAAATATTTAATAAAAACTATTATTGTGAAATAAAAAATGCATTAGTACGATATTAGAAGACGTTAAAAAAATCTCCAGTTTAAGCAACAAAATAAACAATTTTTACAAGTCTAATGATTCTCTTTCGGGGAGAAACAACTTGGAACTACTCTCCGTAACGAATTGCCTTCAATAATTTAAGCGAGGTCAACTTGGTCTAAATTATTTCGATGCTGGAAAAATTAAATATTTACAATGGGTTTCATTTAGAAAGCTTTTCAAGTATGGGTAATCAAAATTACCTGATTTGAATTCAGTTCACAATTGGTCAGTTATCTAGTGTAAAATTTAGGTAATACTTCAGGCCTTTCACGCCAGCGAATGTTTGTATTATATTCAACAGGGTTCGTTCGTTAAGGTGTTAAAAATTTAATAATAAATGCATGCATTTTTTAAAAAATATTGAAAATCGCCAGAGATTTTGCATGACTTTTTTTCCTTCATTACATTTGCAAGTGTATTTGGAACTATCTTGAGACATATAACAAAAAATATCCGTACATTCGCAACTAATATCCAGAACACAATGCGCGTTATTTTTGGCTCAAATTTCCTTCCCCTCTCGTTCGCAAACATCCTCGCATTTTTCCGTTTTCACTTAAGACCATTCCCGGGTAACACTCGCATTTATAAGTACTGTTATTGGAAGAATTGGGGCTGCAAACGGTTTTGATGTCGGAAAAAATTATCATTTCCTTTGATTTCGCATATATCGAAGCAATTCAAATCGGAATCAGGGATCAAACCAATGGCACATTGGCAATAATACGTTGCGTTATTAGATTCATTAACGTGACTTTCTGCATTAAGATTCTGACATTCAATATCCCCTTTTGCTTCGCCAATGTCAACGCAAATGCCAGCCTGACTATCATAGTGACCAGCTGAGCATTCGCAGTAAAATGTAGTATTTTCCTGACTCGATACGACGCATTCGGCTTTAAGCTCTAAGCAGGCATTATTTCCCATAGTTTTACAAATATTTTCGCATGTTTGGGTATTATCCTCGAGCAGTCCAGCATGATATTCGCAGTAATACGTTGAGTTATTAGTTTCATCAACACGGCATTCGGCTTTAAAATCCTGGCATTCACTGTCATTTTTCACTCGGTAAATATCACCGCAAATTTGGTGTTTCATCTTCGAATAGCCCGGCGGGACATTCACAGTAATAGGTTGATGTATCAGTTTGATTAACACGGCATTCTGCTCTACTATTTTGACATTCACTTTCTTTTAAAAAAATTAAAAATCCCCAGCGATTTTTAAAATGCATGAATTTTTTAACGTGACAATTGGCATTAAGATTCTGACATTCAAAAGCTGCTAATATTTTATAACAAAGGCATGAATTTTTTTTAAGAAAAATTTTAAATTTTAAAATTTTTTAAAATTTTAAAAATCACCGGGGATTTTTAAAATTTTTCTTAAAAAAAATTCATGCCTTTGTTATAAAATATTAGCAGCTTTTGAATGTCAGAATCTTAATGCCAAATGTCACGTTAAAAAATTCATGCATTTTAAAAATCGCTGGGGATTTTTAATTTTTTTAAAAGAAAGTGAATGTCAAAATCGTTGAGCAGAATGCCGTGTTAATCAAACTGATACATCAACCTATTACTGTGAATGTCCCGCCGGGCTATTCGAAGATGAAACACCAAATTTGCGGTGATATTTACCGAGTGAAAAATGACAGTGAATGCCAGGATTTTAAAGCCGAATGCCGTGTTGATGAAACTAATAACTCAACGTATTACTGCGAATGTCATGCTGGACTGCTCGAGGAGAATACCCAAACATGCGAAAATATTTGTAAAACTATGGGAAATAATGCCTGCTCAGAGCTTAAAGCCGAATGCGTCGTATCGAGTCAGGAAAATACTTCATTTTACTGCGAATGCTCAGCTGGTCACTATGATAGTCAGGCTGGCATTTGCGTTGACATTGGCGAAGCAAAAGGGATATTGAATGTCAGAATCTTAATGCAGAATGTCACGTTAATGAATCTAATAACGCAACGTATTATTGCCAATGTGCCATTGGTTTGATCCCTGATTCCGATTTGAATTGCTTCGATATATGCGAAATCAAAGGAAATGATAATTTTTTCCGACATCAAAACCGTTTGCAGCCCCAATTCTTCCAATAACAGTACTTATAAATGCGAGTGTTACCCGGGAATGGTCTTAAGTGAAAACGGAAAAATGCGAGGATGTTTGCGAACGAGAGGGGAAGGAAATTTGAGCCAAAAATAACGCGCATTGTGTTCTGGATATTAGTTGCGAATGTACGGATATTTTTTGTTATATGTCTCAAGATAGTTCCAAATACACTTGCAAATGTAATGAAGGAAAAAAAGTCATGCAAAATCTCTGGCGATTTTCAATATTTTTTAAAAAATGCATGCATTTATTATTAAGTTTTTAACACCTTAACGAACGAACCCTGTTGAATATAATACAAACATTCGCTGGCGTGAAAGGCCTGAAGTATTACCTAAATTTTACACTAGATAACTGACCAATTGTGAACTGAATTCAAATCAGGTAATTTTGAATACCCATACTTGAAAAGCTTTCTAAATGAAACCCATTGTAAATATTTAATTTTTCCAGCATCGAAAAGGAAACAGATTTATTCAACATGTCTATTTTACAGCTTAAAAAATAAGCCACTAAATAGCAGTTTTTTAAAACACCCTCCACTCTCTACATCATATTTAATTTAATGACCTCTATGATTGACATAATTATCATTGGCACCAATTTCAGAGGTTTGCCTCTAGCATAATATTCAGCTGGGATTCCTTGTAATAGAAAAAAATTGGACATGTAAGCAATCTATGGGTGATTTTTTTTTTAATCGAGACACATCCTTCCTCTCAATGTAGGTATTTTATCCCTTTTTTTTTGACCAGCCAAGCGTGTAACTTTAAACCATTCTTAGGTCTTTTGTAGTAAGGTAAACGAGTATGTAAATATTTCACTCCTCCCTTTCAGGGTTATTTGCGAGTCTTTTGCCGCTAAGAGAGAGAGAGAAAGTAAATTACGCGGAAAAAAACTGGCTTTCTGTAGTGGGGAAAGAAAGAAAATCAAGGTGAGTACAAGACTAGACGTAAAAAAGGGTGGGGTAACCTAATTTTTTGCCGGTATATATACTGGTTTTTTAAATGTTAACAATTTAAACTCTTTGAAACCCTGAATGCGTCTCTCTTTACAATCGGTGAGTAACGGGGTAGAATCTCTTATTTTTGGCGCGTAAGTTAAAGAAATATATTTAGGCTTAGCAATATAGATTTGTGAGAAAATTTCCTTGAATATTTAAGTTGAATTCGACGGTTGAGCATTACGATCCTGTTGGCGGTACTTTAACGCCATCGTTAACCCGTAAAAAGCGATAAAGAGGGGCTCGTCACTTCTAAAAATATGGATTCGCAGCGAAATGTTTTCTATATTAAAAGTTTTCAAAAAAACAGGGATTATTTGATGGCTAAGTTCCTAAGCGTGACAAGGTATGTACAGCCACTTGGTACGTACCAGACTTTAGCTAATTTCTTCTTTTTGTTGCAGCCCGCTTTTTGAGGATTATTAATATTTTGTCGAGATGTGGCTCGGATTTTTTCTCCGGGAATTACGCGGGCCCCCCCAAGGGGTTATCATTTACCTTTAATCTATGAGTTTCAATAGGCAAGGAAGCGAGTTTCTTGCCACATAATGGGGTTTTTCTGTAAAATAATAATAATAATAATAATTCTTTAATGTACACAGCAACAATACAAGAGTACCTACAAGGTTGTGCACAGTATAAAATTAAATTAAGTTAAAACCAGAAAAAGAAACAAAACTTTCCAATATGGAATTCGTCCGTAGGGGATACAATAAATTATATATGTTAAAATTAAGTATACGTTAAGATAACTCTAAAAAACTAAAATTATCTTAAGATATTACGTTCTAGTACCATCGATTTTAGTTTTCTTTAAGTTGAGAACACCATTAAACAAGTCTATAGAGTTACCAAAGTCGTTGTAATTAGTCATCATCCTATTTAGTGGGTTGACTTTCAAGTTCTTGTAAAATAGTAAACGACTTCTAGTGTTACAGTTCGATTTCGCAGGAAATCTTTTTATATGCGACAAAAACCCGCTTGTTTACTTGTCGAGATTCATAAACCAGGGGGTCTGATGAGGGTTCTTTGGTGGCTCTCGTAAAGTAGTTAAGGAATGCTTAAATGTTTTGAGTTTTCGGAATGTGGACCAGGATCTTCCCTTAAAGATCGTTCTAATTGGCTAATATTTGAGTTTTTTTTTCGCCTTACAAAAGGATGAAAATATTAGTTTTCCCGTCTTATTTGTCGTTGTTAAAGCTAAAAAATGTATAAAGATTTATTCTGTATCTAGTTTAAAACTCTAGTCTCGTTAAAATTGGTAAAACGCTTCCGGAAATATCTCTCACTGAAGACGCGAAGAATGACCTTCTTTTTTTTAGAATCTCTTTTTTTTGCCCCTGGCTATATTGAGGCGAATAAAACTCGCGCCACTCCAAATTTCTCTCTCTTAACGGCTAAATGGAAAATCTAGGTATTTAGAAATGAATTGTTTTGTATAAATATATGGACACTTTAAAAACACTAATAACGCCTTTGTTTGGCTACTCATTTGTTTACTTTGTATTTAATTTTTGTACAAGACGTAAGAGTAAATATCTTTTGTTTTTTAAAATGTGTGTCTGTTTTTTCATTAACTTTTGAATTAGAAGGAAACAAAGTTGATTTGGCTCAAAATCAAGTTTTTTTGCCGACGAATAATAAAAGGCAATAAATTGCTGGCGGGAAAATTTAAACAGCGACGGTCTGTACGTGTTCGAGTTAAGGCAAACGTACTTAAATTGGTTACCCCTATTAATGGCGTAAATGGTCGGATCTACGTACAATTAATTAAACAGTAACACCCTGTATACGAATCCAGGTTAATCCGAGCTTGCTTATTTGTACACCGGGATTCGAACCCGCTACCTCTTCGTTTACCGCATGAGAAAACCTAACTGTTCGTCAACTAACCACTAACAACGTTTATTTTCGCCAAGCCAACGGGGACACCCTAGTTAAAACATCATCCTTGGAGCATCTACATGGGTAAGTAATCAAACGGTAGCAGGTACATAAGTAATCCACCCATTATTAGTCCAATCAAAGGGGGTAAATCTATACTTGGACGAAACTTGGTTGGCCCAGACATGTTTGGGCTTGTTTTGACTAGTTCGGACACCCTTCAATGGGTGACATCTATTTAAAGTACAGTTTAAGGCATAAAATAACAGGGTGAAAGGCAGGGATTGAACTCGTTTCGGGTTTTTTTTCTTGGGCTACAACCTCTACATCAATAAGCTTAGACTGATCCGGGCTAGTTTTGATTTGTTCAATGGGTAAATTCCCTTAATAGTTACTAAAATAGCCCGCTAGAAGGCATGGCTCGTATAATTATATAATTAATATATTTTAGTTTTGGTTTGAGTCTGAGTCTGGAGGATGACGTCATAGTCACCCAGGTTGAAAGCACCCTCTACGACTGGGGCTGGACCGGACTTGTTTTTAATTGATTCTATGGGTAAATTACCTTATTAGTTACTAAAATAATCCGCTAGAAGGAGGGGCTGGTTGTAAGTTTTTTAAATTTGGTACCCTGTACTAGTAGAGCTGGTTCGAACTTGTTCATGACCATTGAACGGGTCACAGCTATTAATGGTTACTAAAATAGTCCGCTAGAAGGCGGGGCTAGAGAGAAGTTTTTTAAAATATGGCGCCAATAATTTCATATTAGTTTGAGTTGGAAGGATGATGTCATGGACGCCCAGGTTGAAAGCAGCTTTACCAGTAGGGCTGGAAGTCCGAGCTTGTTTGGGGGGTTATTAAATAGGTTATTTCCCCTTAATAGCACGCTGGAAGGTAGGACTGAAGGTAAGCTTTTTCAAAGTCCGGGCTGGTTTGGGTGTATTAAAGAGGTACCGCCCATTACTAGCACCCTAGCAGGCAGAGTAAGATTGGGGGATGACGTCAAGGTTGAATATAGCTTGTTTTTGTTTTGATTAAGAAAATGACGTCATGGGTGTTGAAAATAAGTTAAATAACACAAGGTAGGAACTCGTGGTAGTCTGGGGCTATTAAAAGGGGGGTTAAACCCCCTTAATAGCGTGGTGGAAGGCAGGGTAAGTCAGGTAGGATGTTTTATGGCCCAATCTTTGGTTGGAGGGTTAATCCGGGCTTGTTTGGGGAAAAATGGGTAAAACTCCCCTGAAAAGTCATAGCATACTGGAAGGTAGGGTTGATCAGGTAGGAATTTAGCTTAATCTTTGGCTGGAAGTTTGGTTGGAGTTTGCTGGATGAGGGGATGGCAGCCATCTTGGGGTGGCGGCCATCTTGGATCCATGTCTATCTGGGTAGTTATTACTACTGTCGAGGTACCTATTGCCTATGCCAGTAAACAACTGACCGACGTCCAGAGAAGATATACAAATACGGAAAAGGAATGTCTGGCCATCTATTGGGGAGCTGGAAAGTTCCGGCCATACTTAGAAAAAGTTCACTGTGATCACCGATCACAAAGCACTCCAGTGGTTGTTCACTTTGAAAGAACCCAATTCTCGACTTGTTCGTTGAGCAATGTACCAGCAGACGTATGACTTCAAGATCATACACAAAAAAGGAGTTGAGAACAAGGTTGCGGACGCATTATCAAGAGCGCCTGTCTCTTTATTAGCCATGTCCTTGGAAGACATGACTTCACCGTCCTCTTCAGACGATTCCAGTCCAGCGGAATCCTCGTCAATGACGTCGACTTCGTCCTCAACCACAAGCGGATTAGCTCCTCCCGCCAATCACGCATAGTACCACTCTTTCACACTGGACGAAGTCCGAAATGCCCAACAAGATGAACAAGCCACTTATGACATCATAGTCCAGTTATCAGGAGATAATCCTCAAGGACATCGGTACTACGAGATGAAAAACGATGTCCTATATCGAAAGGCTTATGGTAGATAACCAGCGAAAATCTATTTGCCACAGCGGTTCCGGCGGGACGCCGTCCGCTTATTTTACGACCACCCTCTATCTGGACATCGAGGTCGGGATCGTACCTTTGAGAAAGTTCGGGCCAGATACTGATGGCCATCGTTAAGGCTGGACGTTACCCATTACGTTCGCGGATGTCCTTTGTGTCAAATGCACAAGGCCCGCAATAGAAAACGTCCAGGTCATTACTGATTTATTTCATTTGCTGGGAGTGGACATAATAGGACCTCTACCAAGATGCCGTCACCATCACAAATACCTCCTGGTTTTACTGACTATGCTATCAAATTTGTCGAACTGTACCCGATGAAAAACATCACAGCCAGAAGGTTCGCGAAGAAACTAATCTCCATGATAGTTCGCCACGGATGCCCGAAAGCCATCGTACGCGATAACGGGACACAATTCGTTTCTCAACTTTGGAAGGACATTCTCAAGATGTTCAAAGTAAAACCACGATACATCACTCCGTATCATCCTCAGAGTAACATCGTGGAGGGCACAAACAGAGTTCAGGGCGAAATTATTTCGATGTTCGTTGGTCGAGAACACCGAAGACGGGACGGGAACTTGCCATTTATCCAGTTCGCCATCAACTCGACTACACATACCACAACAGGAAGAACTCCTTTCTACCTGAACATGGGTAGGGAATCAAGATTTCCCTGGGACTTGGACGTGGGTATGCCAGTGGCGGACTTTGTTGAAAGCTCCGCATCGCTCTCAGCTTTAGCGAAGCAATTTGCTTTGTCTAAAGAACTCGCCAAGAAAGCGCAAGCACACCAGAAACGCTACTACGATCAAAGGCGGGAAGGGATTGAATTTCCGGTTGGTGCTCTTGTCTGGAAAGAGACACATCCCTTGTCTCAAGCGGCACGTAATGTCACCGCTAAGTTATGTCCCAAATGGGATGGTTTCTACAAAATCGCAAAGAAACTAGACCGATTGCGATATCAACTAGACGACCCAGAGACTGGAGAAAAGAAAGGAATCGAAAATATCGCTCATTTAAAGCTGTATTGGTCAAACAAAGATGTCTGCAAACCGGACGGAAGCCAGTCATCCTCAACTTCAAGTAGTTCATCTTGAAGTTCTACCTCGTCACAGTCCTTACCTGTACTTCAGGACGCTGGAGTCAGTACTGGTGATGAACGTCGTGAGACTCTACGAGAAAGAAGACAGCGACTGTTGAGAGACCAAGAAGCGCAAACTGAGTCGTCTGGAGGAACGCCATCGTCATCCTCATCCTCATCCACGGATGAATCATCTTATTTCTCATCGGAAAATAAACCAGACGGATTCTTCTCAGATCCTCCAGCGGTTTTCCAGTGAATCGGATGCCGCCAGACCTTTCTCCTCCTTCGTCTCCTGATAGGAGCTCGAGGGAGAAGTCCCTCCCTCTACCCTCTCCTCTATATCACCCTGACGATTCCAGTTCTTCCTCTGAATCTGAGGAAGACGCCAGTGAAATGTCCAGTCCCACTCCCGTTAATCCTATGAGATTTGTCAATCGTAAAGATGGAAACGTAAGATAGTCATGAGGAAGAATCCAAAGCCTGGAGGTCCTGAACTGGACATAAATTATCACCCTCCAGTGAACTTTCCTCATAAGACTCTTCGGTCTCGCGCAGATGTAGAACAATATTCGCACGTACAAGCAATCACAGATGTGACTTCTCGTGATTTTAACTTTTCGCGTCAAGCAATCTCGCGAGAACCATGGAAGACTGTACGGGACGCTCATTGACTAGTATCTATGCAAGGGAATTCGGCATCGGCAACGCCGTTTCCAGTGGAACCCTCGGTGAGGCCCAAGACTACTCCACCGCATATGGTCCCTGATAAAAGGTACACTGCGAGGCGTACAAGGCCCGCCGAAGACACAGGCCAAATCAAGATGGCGCCGAATCTGTGCCGCCTGACACACACAGGTCGAACTCGCCTTGCAGCAGACGACCTTTCTTTAGGGGTGGGGGAGGATATAACCGTCCACACCAAGCACCTCCTTCCCGGGGAAAAACCGCTTCGTCTACTTTGTTCATTTATCATTTTTTACATTTATTTTTTTATATATAATTTTTTTATATAATTTTTTTATTGTCTTGAAGTGGCGCCTTAAGCGCCACTGCTGTCAAACTTATAAAAACGTTTTCGCGGGAATAAAAACCCCCTCATCCGTCTGTAACGGGGTCAGTTGTTATTTCGTTTGTACTCGCGCTCCTGTTGAGACGCGTTTCTTGTTCCAAAATAAATACGAGTTTAATTCTATCACACAGCGTTTTCTTCTACAAAGGATTACCTGGTAAATCTTGCTAGCCATGGACAATAAGTCCTTTAAACGGGATCTTCTTCGATTTTCTAGTTTTATTTTGTATTCTTTGTGAGCCATGAAATTACAAGTCGATCAAGTGGCCAACTTTAAATGCAGTTTCACACTGCATGCGACAACTACCCTCGCTTAAGAACTTTCCTCTCAAGTTCTCTCTAGGTGGAACCCTTGTATGAATATAGCGGAAATTGCTAATAATACTGCGGAAAAAGGAGTAATCAAAAAATAATTATACAGTTAAACCATTCGATTATTCGATATTGGAATTATGCCCCATGATGGGTCAGAATGTAACTATCCGTCATTGGTTTAGCTTCCAATCAGTCCAGGAATACTAATAGCCTTTCTACTACTCTCAAAGGTGTTACGCGACACTATGAAAGGTGTTACGCGACACTATGAAAGGTGTTACGCGACACTATGAAAGGTGTTACGCGACACTATGAAAGGTGTTACAAGACACTAAGAAAGGTGTTACGCGACTATATGAAAGGTGTAACGCGACACTCTCAAAGGTGTTACGCAACACTCTCAAAAGCGTTACGCGACACTAAGAAAGATGTTACCCGACACTCTGAAAGGTGTTACCCGACACTCTGAAAGGTGTTACCCGAAACTCTGAAAGGTGTTACGCAACACTCTGAAAGGTGTTACGCGACACTCTGAAAGGTGTTACCCGACACTCTGAAAGGTGTTACCCGACACTCTGAAAGGTGTTATTCGACACTCTGAAAGGTGTTACCCGACACTCTGAAAGGTGTTACCCGACACTCTGAAAGGTGTTACCCGACACTCTGAAAGGTGTTACCCGACACTTTGAAAGGTGTTACCCGACACTCTGAAAGGTGTTACCCGACACTCTGAAAGGTGTTACCCGACACTCTGAAAGGTGTTACCCGACACTCTGAAAGGTGTTACGCGACATTCTGAAAGGTGTTACGCGACATTCTGAAAGGTGTTAAGCGACACTAAGAAAGGTGTTACGGGACGTATTAAAGGACTATGAACGGTGTAACGGGATACTAAGAAAGGTGTTACCCGACACTAAGAAAGGTGTTTCGTGTCACTAAGAATGGTGTTACGCGACGTTTTACGGGACACTAAGATAGGTGTTAACCGACACTAAGAAAGGTTTTACCCGACACTAAGAAAGGTGTTACCCGACACTAAGAAAGGTGTTACCCGACACTAAGAAAGGTATTACCCGACACTAAGAAAGGTGTTACCCGACACTAAGAAAGGTGTTACCCGACACTAAGAAAGGTGTTACGTACGCGACACAAAGAAAGGTGTTACCCGACACTAAGAAAGGTGTTACCCGACACTAAGAAAGGTGTTACCCGACACTAAGAAAGGTGTTACCCGACACTAAGAAAGGTGTTACCCGACACTAAGAAAGGTGTTACGCGACTCTAAGAAAGGCGTTTCGTGACACTAAGAAAGGTGTTACGCAACGTTTTACGGGACACTGAGAAAGGTGTTTCACGACACTAAGAATGGTGTTACAGGACACTAAGAAAGGTGTTACAAGACACCAAGAAAGGTGTTACAAGACACCAAGAAAGGTGTTACAAGACACCAAGAAAGGTGTTACGCAACACCCTCAAAGGTGTTACGGGACACTAAGAAAGGTGTAAGGCGACACTCTCAAAGGTGTTACGCGACAATAAGAAAGGTGTAACGCGACACTAAGAAAGTTGTTACGCGACACTAAGAAAGGTGTTACGCGACACTAAAGGTGCTATGCCGCACCCTTTTATGAATTATGAGTGTTTTACTATCAATTAACTTTTAGTGCGATATAAGAGTTAAAAAGGAGTTTAACTGCACCTCTGTTGCACAATTTTTATTCTTATTTTTGACACCAATTTCTCAAATAAGTGTTAGTTAATCTTTTCGTTGGTGTAAATGAACACCTGAAATGGTGTGAAATTTTGACCCATATGAACTAATTTTTAAGGTGCTAAAGCACACTCCAATTGTTTAGAGAACACTGTTAGGATTTGTTGAAAACTCCAGCTAAAAACCACCATTTCGCAAAATAGCAGCCGTATTTCTAAAACAGCAATTTTTGTTTTTATGTAGTCGGGAACTGCTCATACAAGATACATACATATATTCTGGCTCATTCCCTTTGAAAATAAATAAAATGGAGTATAAAAAGGAAACGCCCAGGTATTTTGAAACTCTTAGAAAAATCTCATGGAAACATTAATTAAGCGTGCGCCTCAACAAAGTTTGGCCTCTAATCCATTATCATCGATAAGGTTAAGATGTACAAGGCGATCGGCTAGGGTTACGAGAAACATCTAGCTTCCACCAATGTTTTACGTAATTGCTATTTTTTCTATCACTTATTGGGAATCGATCGCATTAGGAAACACTTGAAGAATTTTAAGCTATCCATGAAGTGAAGCGGATTTGAAAGACATTGTCTGCAATTTATGAACTCACCGTTGGATTTTATTTGACGTTACATAACCGGCAGCGTTGATTCGAGAGCTCTAGCAAATCTTTGTTAATACTTTTGACGGGTTCGTGATACGTGAGAAATTGCTACGTTCCTCTAGAGCGTCTGTTAAAATCTGACAAAAGAACTTTTTACCTAACGCTTTGATTTCGCTAAAGGCCAAAATTTTAAACACTTGCTCTAATGTAGTTAGCATCGACTTCTTTCTTTTTAATGAGCCATTTTTCCAATTCGAGGAAACTATTCTCGAAACAAAAGTCATTAAAGGAACATAACGTTATACCTTAAAGCATAGCGCGGCTCCTGTGGATCCCATACAAGTTGACTTTCCTTATGATTATTTTACACTGATTTCCCGTTATTTCCGCAGATTACTCGTGATTTCTGTTGTAATTCAGTGATAACAACTATATTCTTCGTGAATTTCGATGAATACAGTGATCATTTCTATTTCAACTGATTACGAATTTTAATTTGGATTTTCGAATTCCTCGATTGATTTTGGGTGATTATTTCACGAAATGTGTGATTACCGTGGTCATTACATAATATTACTATAGTAAATCATGTGATTATTTCTGATTTTCTCTAGATTTTACGTGATTTTTAGCAATTTTCGGATGTTTCTGGTAACCTTTGATTAGCCCACAAAATATTATTGTGATAACTGATGATTTTCTAAGAATTCTAGAAATCAAGTAATCGATTTCCGCTGTTTTTTCCACCTGTTTATTCAAGGGACTAATCCCTCAGAATTATTCAGGCAAGGATTTCACTTGTTATTTTAGGTTAGCACAGAGCCTATAATAAGATACAAAACAACCATACAACCACATTTAAGCTTACTTGCCCCCTTTCAGCCCCAAAAATGGAGAGGTTCTGGGGCCTTTGAAAAATACTGGGTCTAATTCCAGAAAAGCTATATCCGGGGGCCAAGATAAAAAAGGAACAGCAAATGTTACTAAGGGGGAATAGTTAACTCAATACGCCCCCAAACAAGCCTTGCGCCCGGAAGCCAGTGCGCCCTCGGCCCCCTTTAATTCGGCCCTGCGAGAGACATTTGTGAGTCATCAGTCATCTTCATTGTAATAGTATTTAAACACTATCCTTTTAAACTGGCACTCCACCTTCAATTTTCTAACCTGACTGGTTTTATCTATTTTAACCATGACGTCAATGAAAGACCCGAAGAACGTGAACATCGTGAAGAAGTCCCACGAGTGGGCTACGTGTTTGTGCGCGTTTGTGGTATAAAAAGGGTCTTCCACCTTTGTCTCGCTCTCTCTCTGACTCTCACCTTGCTCTTGCTTGGTCGGACCCTTTTGTCGCTGCTGCCCTTGGGCTCAGTGACCCTTCGGGGCCACGCCGTGGTTTTCAGCCACATCGTATGATGTACATCTACGATGAGGCTCTTTTGTCATTCTCGTAGTAGTAGTAGTGCCACAGTCCTGCCTTTGGCAGTATCAAATTTTTCGTTCGTCATTTTTGAACGTCGAGAGAAAATACTTTTCTTTTTAGTTAACGTTTCTGTTCAGGAGGTGGAGTTTTGAACTTAAAACAGGGAAGAAATTATTTTTTTTAACTTTTCTTCCTCCACGGAGAATCGAACCGCGGACCTTTCACTTGCCAGCCCAGTACTATAAACCCTCGCATAGAATCGCTTGTTAAGCAACGATCTCGAATAAAGCGCTATACTCGGAGAGAGAGGTTTGTCACAGTTTCTCTCTCTCTCTCTCTCACTCCCTCTCTCACTAGGAGTCATGATCTTATCCGAGGCCAGGAGATTTAACTTCGCGGTGGGAGAGGCAAAAGCATATTAAATAAATTTTTACCAACCGGGCAGAAGTTTTTATCACTGTTTAGGGTAGGGCATCGAGGGGCTATTCACTCTGATTTTATGCACGGTAAATCATTCAAGCATTGTAAAAGATAGCGTTATTCACTCATTAGGGTAAGGTATAGAGGGGTTATCCACTCATTAGGGTAGGTATAGAGGGGCTATTCACCCGTATGATGTGGCTACTAATGCGAGCCCTTGGGTCGTCTTGTATTTATCGCAAAGTCTCCGGACTTAAAAACTATTAACGCGCCAGTTACCTGGACGGCCATTATCGTAAATATAAACTGAACCATTATTTAAATTAAACCCAGCCAGGGTTATTTTATTTTTATTTCATTGATTAAAACTGTTAGCATTATTATTTATTTAAAAAAGCAGTACGCTTTATTAATTCTTTGCGTTAAAACCGAGGGTTAAAACCTTAATATAGTTTAATTTCTTAAGTTAAATAATTTAAATATATCTATTACTATTAAAAACTATCTCACCATAAACATCTTAGTTTTATTGTAGAACATAACCCCTCCCTGGTATTTTAAACAGGCTTTGACGAAATAGAAAAAGTTTGATTTGATTAAAGTTTCATTTCGTTTTTAGAAAAATTGTATTAACTTTAGGTGAAAATCAATTTTAATTTTAGCTGAGAAGCTATTTTAACTTTAGCTGAAAAGCTATTTTAACTTTAGCTGAAAAGCTATTTTAACTTTAGCTGAAAAACTATTTTAACTTTAGCTGAAAAACTATTTTAATTTTAGCTGAAAAACTATTTTAACTTTAGGTGAAAATCAATTTTAACTTTAGCTGAGAAGCTATTTTAACTTTAGCTGAAAAGCTATTTTAACTTTAGCTGAAAAGCTATTTTAACTTTAGCTGAGAAGCTATTTTAACTTTAGCTGAGAAGCTATTTCAACTTTAGCTGAAAAGCTATTTTAACTTTAGCTGAAAAACTATTTTAATTTTAGCTGAAAAACTATTTTAATTTTAGCTGAAAAACTATTTTAATTTTAGCTGAAAAACTATTTTAACTTTAGCTGAGAAGCTAGTTTAACTTTAGCTGAAAAGCTATTTTAACTTTAGCTGAGAAGCTAGTTTAACTTTAGCTGAAAAGCTATTTTAATTTTAGCTGAGAAGCTATTTTAACTTTAGCTGAAAAACTATTTTAACTTTAGCTGAAAAAGTATTTGAACTTTAGCCGAAAAGCTATTTTAACTTTATCTGAAAAACGAGTTGCTTATTTTCAAGTAGTGATTTTGCAAAACGAAATTTTATTGAATCGATGCAAAATGTTCAGATTCACCCCAGTTTGACACTTTTGTCAATTTGATTGGAGAATTACGCTTACATATTTAACAAATTGGGAAACCAAAATAAACCTCTCAGAGTGTAAGTGCAATTAAGAGGTTTTCTTAAATACTTAAATTATAATAAAATCGCAATTAATTTACCTTAATTCTAGTTTTAAGGAACTTTATTCCTAAACTCATTTGAAACATATAAGTAACCGTGACAGAGCATAAAGGCTAAATATAAAAACTAACAACCCTAGCTTGTCATATATAATATCACAGCCACTTAATAAAATACCGATTTTCTACCTTCATCTTAGTGGGTTATATTTCAGTTGAAAATTCCTGAGTAAACAGAGCGTTCTGATTATTCATGTGCAAGTTAAAATGTCGTCAAGTTCAGTGATTAACAGCACCGAAATTAGAATCCCATAATATTAAAAAACCATTATTACAATATTTTGATCTAGGCCTACAAGGAAATTTACTTTAGACAAAGTTTAACAAGGATGATGAACCTTTTGGCGTCTGATTTTTACAATATTATACAAATGGGAAACAAACACTTTCGTGTTAAAAGTTACCTCGCTTTTTGATTTTTAGCCACATCGTATGATGTACATCTACGATGAGGCTTTTAGTTTGACCTGCCAGGTTGCCATTCTCATAGTAGTAGTAGCAGTAGTAGTAGTAGTAGTAGTAGTAGTGTAAAATTTTCGGTTCGTCATTGAAGGGACAGTGAATGAAAGAGGATTGTGGTGAGGTGATATTTTTCGTTCTTTTTTTACATGGATGGGGGCTGTAATAGTAAGTTTTAGCATTTCACTTAATTGTACAAGTGAGGGTAATGATTGTCAATTTTGTTTACGTTTTCTCGATATATCTAAAGCGAAAGAAACCTTGGATTGCGTTAATATAATGGAAGGTGTTAAACTCTCCCTTAAAATTTCTGTCACACGTCGACAATAAGGATTTCACGGAATCAATCCCGCTCCTCTATTTAAACATTCAAGGAAATCGAGGTTAACTATAAATGCAAAAGCAAGTATGGTATATTTTTTGAATGGTCTTAAGGCGGTGTTTATCACGATCCCAGAATTTACTTGTATTTCTCCAGAAAGCAAAAATAATTTGAAAAGCAAAAGGAAGTATATAGTATCTTAATATATTTAATATATAGTATTACAATTTAATCATAAGTAAATTTATGAACGTAGGGATTACGGCCCAGGTATTTTTTTAGGTCAGGGAAACGAGGGGCTAATCCCTTGGATTTTCTGTTCTTTAAATAAGGTTTAGGTATGCGTTATTGTGGGGCTACGTTCTTTAATTTTACTCTCACTATATGAATCTGAGTCTTAATTGATCAACTAGCAATTTGAAATTAAATTCTTGAATATTAACTTGGGATTATCTATCTTGAACTGAAGGAGTTTTATCTACCATAAATTTATTGTTACAAGTTTGAGTAGCGACATTGGCTGTAAAAGGTTGTTCAACGATTTCTTCTTCAAAGTTTTTGGTTTGATTGTCTATATTAATTGACTCTCAAATCGTAGACGTAGAACTCTAAATGCATGGCTCTGAAGAGAGGACTGGTTTGTTTACAAAGTCAACGTTGGCGGAGGTTTGGAAATCAAAAATTGTTGGATAAGAACCGTGATTAAGATCGACTTTTGCTACTTTTTTTTAAGTATTATTTAGCTCTTAGATCAATTTTAAAGCATTTTTCATTAAAGTGTGCCTGACAAACCTTATATGGTCGGTTCTTCTTTGAGCAAAGGCTTAGTTATTTTTCATGAAGTTTTTGAATATCATCCCGAGCGTACTTTACGCATAGCATTACAAAATCGGGATATTTAATTATATTTGGAACACCAAATAACCTCATGGATTCGCCAATTTGATTCTGGCATCCTTTAATTGTACAATGTTTCATTTTTAATTTGCATAGTTACGAACAGCCAATTTCCAAACAAGAAGGAGAACATGAAGTATATGTATATATTTTTTACCTAGATTCCGTAAGCAGCCGACTCCTGTAAAAGTAATGGTGGACTAGGAGCGGCTAGGGAGCCAATGACAATACAAGGGCCGGCATACGTCACAAAACTGAGAATTTACTAAATCGGAGAAAAAATGGCACCTTTTATAAATAACCAATTTTCGAGATATAAATATATATCATAAATTAACTAATAAGATAATCTTGATCAACTGAAGGAATTGCAAGGTATTAAAGCATACTCTTTTGAAAATAGTTTTAAAGTTAGACGGCCTTTTCCTTTAAAGTTTCGCAACTGGGAACATGTTTTGCAGGTACTTCTGAATGGCGAATCTAATGTTGATGGCTGAGTGTCGATCCTAAAATGGCATGCTAGCCATTGTGTATACTTCTAGCTTGAAATATTTCTTTACAAATTGGCAAGTTAGGCTTAAGTAGCTGTCTATATTCTTACATTTCCAACAATTTGTGGTAAATGAAAGGGACTCTACACTGTTAGAAAAAAAGGTGTTTCATGGGTGTTCGGAAATACCTTGAGGTGTTTATACACTCTTTTTGGAGTGTTTTTTAACTGAGATGGTGTTTTCTCCGTAAAAAGGTGCTAGTTGACTCTTTCAAGGTACTTTTTAAGGAAATCGTGATTCACTGGTACGTAGACACACCTTTAGGTGTTAATTGACCCTTATTAAATTGTTTTTTAAAAGGAAATAGTGTTTTTAATATAAATCTGTTCGAATGGTGCGAATAAACACCTTTGGGCTTTACTTTACACATTTTCAGCTGATATGATGTTTTTTTAAGTGAAAGGTTATTGATATGAGCTTAGAGGAAAATAATCTAGTGAAGCATCCTTAAAATAACCCAAAGATTTTAAAAATCTAAATTATTTAACATTTCTTAAGACTAGCTTATTCTAATATTTGAAGGAATTTATACTTATTTTGATTTTTCAATCTTTGGAAAATAATTCTTGAAGAGTTCAATATGCTGGAATGTCTTGGAATTAGAGTAATTAATAAAATTATCACTTGAATTTCCCCTTGACACAGGTTTTAATCTCTCCGAGTGACGATGACGTCACGGAGAGGTATAACACTGGACGTATCTGTGTGTCTGAGATAATCAAAGCTTTTTAGCTACACAACTACTAAAAGAATCGTAATGCCGAAAAATATTTAAAATATTTCCATTTAATATTCTGCAAAAAGAAAATGTTATCGTTTTGTAAGAGATCTTATCATCCTACTCGCTTTATATTAACTTTGATATGCGTGTTGTGTCTCGATTCAGATGCAATCTTCATTACTCGTTCTATATAAACTCTCACTTGTGTCACTTCAAAGAAATAAATTTATCTTAAATAATTAAATAAATATAAGTGCTATGAATTATTTTAACTGTCAGTATTTTACGTTAATTATAGTTAGGTCGGTTTAAGAAATTTAATTCCTAAAATAATTTTAAACATAGCTATCTATAAAGTTATACTTCTAGGAAACACCTATACCAGAACTTTTGTAAATTTTGGGTATATAAGGTGATTGATTCACACTAAGAGATAAGAAATGCGCAATTGCGTGAACCTTTGGTGGAAGCTCTGCCATTAGGAGGCTAGACGTTTCTCATGTCTCACGTGTGGTGTACACGAAAGACTAGTGCATGGTGTTGTTGTTAGAAACAATTAAATACCGGATAGCATTGGGTGAAACAATTGGTTGTTAGACAGCAGATGAAGGTTTAACGAATAGTTAATGATTGACGTTAAATAAGATGGATATAGCAAAGAAGTAACATTTTCCGAATTTCTGTATACTGCGAACGCGTTCCGGAAATTACGAACACGTTTGCTTCGATTTGCCAACTGCGAACGCGGTGACAGACAGACACACAGACACGTCCAGTCACTTGGAGAGAGGTAAAAATTCTACTTCATTACTCTATCGCCACACTTGTTACCTCTCCGAGTGACGTATGTCACGGAGAGGTTCTAAAATCGACAGGCATGTCTGTGTGTGTGGGTGCGTTTGCATTACTATACTTATGAGGACCGCGACGAGAAAACACACCCTTCCTGTGGGGACCGTAGTCACTTATGGGGACGCACACCCCGGTCCCCATAAAACCCAAAAAAAACATATGCTCAAATTAATTATTTTTTGATTTTAATTGCTTAAAATTAGTTTTTAAGGTGGTCCCCACAAAGGCGGTAAATTACACATTGCCGATTTTGTGTCACACACGGACTGATAATAGCGCCCCCTTATCGGTCCTCGCAAGAACTAAAAAGCACACACTACTACTTCCGGTATAAGTGAAGGCCCCATAAAAGCGGTATTTTAACAATGATCATAAAAATTAAACACAAACGCAACGTTTTCTTTATTTTGAGAAGAAAAGCACATGAATACTTGCTATCTTAACTAGCTCTTATATAAAACGACTATGGAAAGGCACATGTGTTGCCAGTATTACTGTATTAATAAAAATCTAAGATCTTTTAATTTCAAATAATAATAATAGTATGAAAAAAATTATAGGGTGTAGGCAATATTTAAGTTTGTTTAGGCCTCTAAGATAAGAGAGCATAACGTCTCTAAAGTATAATATATATATACACACCAATAGATTACTAATTTCCATTACGTCGGAATATACCAAAACTGAGAGGTTCTTAAAGTCCATAACGGAGCTAAGAAATCAATATCTGAATATTTAATGGGTAACTTGAAGTGTACTATATTATGCCTTATTTTTAATATTTTTGAAAGTTTAGTTTTAATAAAAAACGTTGGGAATAGGGTCTCCATAGCGAATGTAGTAATTCAAATTTAAACACAAAATTTGAATATTTCGAATTTCAATGTAACAAAAAGACATCAAAAACACGAAGATATTTCTACTTCGTCATACGACATCTAGATAAATCGTATTATTTTCATCAAAAGCAAAAAAGATGAAAAACGGTTGACTCAAAGGTCCCCGTAAAGGCTTTGAAAATCCAATATTAGACACAAAATGGTGTAAATTATAAATTTCAAAAAAAAAGGTTTTTTTTAAATAATTTTATACACGACAACCCTCGAAGTTATCTTTTATTCATGCATATGAAAGTTAATAAAAAACGTTTTGAACGGGGTCCCCATAGCGGATGTAGTAATTCAAATTTAAACACAAAATGTTATTTATTACAAATTTCAATTTAACAGAAAGACATCAAAAACACGAAGATATTTCTACTTCGTTATACGATATCTAATTAAATCGCATTATTTTCACGAAAAGCAAAAAACATGAAAAACCTTTGGCTCAAAGGTCCACGTAAAAGATTTAAAAATCCAAAATTAGACACAAAATGGTGTAAATTATAAATTTCAAGAAAAAGATTTTTTTTAAATAATTTTATACACGACAACCCTCGAAGTTAATTTTATTCATCCATATGAAAGATAATAAAAAAACCGTGGGAATGGGGTCCCCATAGCGGATGTAGTAATTCAAATTTAAACACAAAATGTGATTTATTAAAAATTTCAATTTAACAGAAAGACATCAAAACCACGAAGATATTTCTACTTCGTTACACGATATCTAGATAAATCGCATTATTTTCACCAAAAGCAAAAAAGATGAAAACCGTTGGCTCAATGGTCCCCGTAAAGGATTTAAAAATACAAAATTAGGCACAAAATGGTGTGAATTATAAATGTCTATTACAAAGGTTTTTTAAATAATTTCAGGCACGACAACCTTCGAAGTTTACTATTATTCATCCATATGAAAAATAGTAAAAAAACGCCAGTAAAAGGATCCTCATAGCAGAAGTGGTTAGTGAAATTTAAACACTAACTGGAAATTATTACGAATCGGCAATCTAGCTTAATTACCCGCCATCGGTAATCTAGCTTAATTTTCTGCAATCGGTAATCTAGCTTAACTTCCTTTAATCGGTAATCAAGTTTAATGATAATAATAATAATAATAATAATAATAATAATAATAATAATAATAATAATAATAATAATAATAATAATAATAATAATGAAATGAAATGAAATAGATTTTTAATGTCTATATAAAAAACTATACAAGTAGTTCACGAGAATATAGACAGACATCAAAAGATAGCAATACAATATAATTACAGAAAATACACTTTTTACATATATACATGGGATTGAGATAAACTTTGCACTAGCGTATATTTTTAATCGGTACGGAAAATATATCTATTGTCTGGGAATATTTATTATACGTTTTCTGAATTCGAGTAATTGGATTAAGAACTTTCATAGGTACATAAAAAGTCACGGTATGACGGAGAGAATTTGGAATTAAAAAGTTAAGTTTTGCGAGTAAGTCGCTTAATTTAATCTTATTATTAATTAATTTTGAAAGAAATTTAATATCAATAATTTCAAGTAAGTGGGCTAAAGATGGAAGGCCAAGCCTAATTAGTAACAATTGATAATCGTAAGCGAGATTTCGCAAGAAGAACGTATGGGTGTATAATATAAATTTCCGTTGTACCGATTCTACTCTTTGTCGTAAATAGGAACTACAGCCACTCCATGCCAATAATAATAGTAATAATAATAATAATAATAATAATAGGCTCTTATTTAGGATACACCTTTAAGAATTTTCTTATTCACAAAAGTGTCCTGCTTTTTTAAATTACCATACATAAGGTACTGGTACGTTACCGATTCCAATTTTGGGGAAAATATATTTACCATTTGTCGCTGATTTAAATTTTTCCACGCGCAGAGATATAGTCTATTAAACTACGTTGAAATGTGAGCACTTTATTAGGTGCTTTACACAGCGCAAACGGATAGGAAAATTCAGGGAAAGCTGGGCTCCGAAGTAAAATGGGCACAATGTTACAGTCTCTTGCACTTAGTTTTACTCTAATATACAAGTAAGAGCTGGAAAAGGTTTCTATTTTAGAGACTGATTAACACTGTGGTATGATGTTGATCAGTAATTTGCTAAGGTAATTCGCAAATTACAAGTAATTTACTGACGGTAATTGAACTAGACCAAAGCTAGAGCCATGTAATTAACCATTTACTCCTTTGGTTAATCACAGCACTTGCACCATGAGCTTATTATAAAAAAACGTCTTGGTTTGGACCAAGACCGAAAAAACAAACGATATGTGTGAGGTTTATCAATTGGCTGAAGCTTCAGATATTGCAATTTTTTTTAGTTCTTTTTATCCATTTAATCCTTAAATAATATTCAATTCAATCAACTGATTTTACTGTTAATCGATCTATTCCCTCTAAATTAATTTAAAAAATTACATCATATCTACGCTTTTTCAAGAACAATTAGATTTTCTGAAAACATTTTATCATGAAATTAATTATTTTGAAGGGAGAACATGCTGAGGGATTAATAATGAATATTTGAAATACTCTGTCTAAAAAGACCAAGCGAACTTTGACATAATTCGAAAGGAAAATGTAAATTTTTAATAGTGGATTCCAAACCAGGGTGTTGCACGAATTCATACATTTAATTTCGTATATCGAAATGCTACATTTCTAATGTCGCGACTATGAAGGAAAGGTTGCACTGCAATTTCCCTCTTCGAACTTTAGAATTTGAAACGTCACCACCCCTTTCTATATTGTTGGCGTTACTTGTAAACCGGTAACGTATTACGCATAATCATTTTAGCACGCGTAAATACCATTTCGGACAACACACAGTGGCGTGGCCACCATTGGGTATTCTCCCTCGCACCAAGGGTCACCGCCAGACGGTGCCAAAGTTCACAAGAGGCAGGAGGCTAGTCAACTCGCTCTGCCTATAGCGGTGCTTCTAGGCGAGAGAGAGAGAGAGAGAGAAGACCCCAATGGCGGCATCACCCTTGTGTTTTAGTTTCTCTGTATGTAATTTCTAAAATGGTCTACTCACTTACAAATGTACACAAATTACACTGAGTGATCGGTCCCTCAGGCGCTAGCGAGTGTCAAGCCACAACAATTATCATTCTTGTACACGAACGTTTTATAGTTTTAGGTTATTAAGGTTGTCGGGCAAGTCCGGAGAGTCATGTACCGCTCACTAATGTGAAAAGGTTTCGCCCTATATGGTTATTTTTGCTGGGTGAATTGCGTCGGCTCAGATGACCCGAAACACTGGAACCACTGGTGATTGTAAAATTTTATATATTGGGGAAATGGAGGAAGGGGGGGGGTTAAGATAAGTGTGACCTTCTTCGTTAACTGGTAATGAATGGAGATGAATATAACAAGCCATTGGTACTGAAACGTATTTCTTTTTATGTAATTTTTACTTGAGATGGGCCGATACCTATGCCATATCGGTATCGGTACCGATATTTGGCTTTAACCGATATATCGGTATTGGTTATAAATGAACCGATATTTTTTTAAAGAAAATAAATAATTATGTTGAGAGTAGATGGCGCCATAAGACCTGAACTCTGAGACAGCACAGTTTTTCATCTGTTTTTGGATAACGTTACTATTTTATTATAAATTTATATACCCCATGCACCGGATAACGTTACTATTGTCCAAAATGGGTTTGTCGTATGATAAGCCAGTTTTATAGTTTCAAGTACCGAAATTGGATCGAGAATCATGGGCCGATACCGATGCCATATCGGTATCGGTTTGATATCGGTTTAATCGAAGGATCGGGTAAAATATCGGTATCGGTACGTTTCGGTTTCCGAAGTATCGGATCATATCGGTATCGGTTTAAACTGGTATCGGCCCATCTCTAACTTTTACCCTTACCTTTGGTTATATACCGACATATTTGTATAGTGTTGCAGATAGCTACCTACTAAATGAAACCACACAGGATAAACGATGTTGCTTTGTCTTAAATAGACGACATTAGTTATTTAGTTTATTAACTAGTCTGAACAAAATAAATCTCACCAAAAACATCTCTGTAAAAATATGCCAAGTTGTTTGGCCGTAAAAAGAAGTGAGATCTAAAATACGGCCAAGTTATTATCTCCAGGTGAACCAACATTTTATTCGACTTAAAACTTCTCAAGAATGTTTTTCTGACTTGGCCATTTGCATATCAAGGATTCGTTTAATTCCAGATATGGATCGAAATTAAAATATTAAATCAAATTGGTTAAATATTCTTGATAAGCTTTTGTGGTTAAACTTGTAATTTCCGTTATTAACCTTCACGGGTGCAAAGAAGAAGGATGCAAGTTTGGAATGCAAATGGCCAAGTCAGAAAAACATTCTTGAGAAGTTTTAAGTCGAATAAAATGTTGTTTCACCTGGAGATAATAACTTGGCCGTATTTTAGATCTCACTTCTTTTTACGGCCAAACAACTTGGCATATTTTTACAGAGATGTTTTTGGTGAGATTTCACTCCTTTTTGTACGTGCATGTTCTTGTAGATTTATAGAAGTAGGATTATGAAGTGAAATAAACATTTGTACTTTTAGATTTTTATTTGTTCTTTCCAAGAGTTTTACTTGGCTTTGCCTTTTTCAACTTTTTTGCATTCAACTTTCTTTTTTTTTCTCAGGCTGTGATAATTGTTAACCGTATTTCTATTCGAAGAACACAATATTGTGGCAAGTAACACTTTTAATCAACAGAATAGATTTAAGAAAAACTAAATGAATCAAAACACGCTTAGAACCATTTCAGACGAAATGAAAAGGAAATGAGTAAAAAATTTAATTACTAAAACATTACGTAAAAAACATAAATTTTGCAATAATACGAAAGAATCATATTAGTAAAAAATATTAATATTAAAAGACGAAAAAATTGAATTATAATGTCCTATTACGAGGGGATATAAATTATAAAACCCCCATTTCAGGGGCTAACAGGGGAAAATTCCCGCTTTTGGGACTTTTTCCTTTCTTTGTATGCTAAGTCCTACTTGTATGCCAAATTTTATCATTCCCGCAACACCGGAAATGCCCTAGAGGTTTAGATGATGACTCTAATTTTAAACCCCCATTTCAGGGGCTAAAAGGGGGAAACTCCCGCTTTTGGGACTTTTCCCTTTGCTTGTATGCTTAGTGGTACAAGTATGCCAAATTTCATCATTCTAGCACCACCGGAAATGCCCTAGAGGTTTAGATGATGACTCTAATTTTAAACCCCCATTTCAGGGGCTAAAAGGGGGAAACTCCCGCTTTTGGGACTTTTCCCTTTGCTTGTATGCTTAGTGGTACAAGTATGCCAAATTTCATCATTCTAGCACCACCGGAAATGCCCTAGAGGTTTAGATGATGACTCTAATTTTAAACCCCCATTTCAGGGGCTAAAAGGGGGAAACTCTAGCTTTTGGGACTTTTCCCTTTGCTTGTATGCTTAGTGGTACAAGTATGCCAAATTTCATCATTCTAGCACCGCCGGAAATGCCCTAGAGGTTTAGATGATGACTCTAATTTTAAACCCCCATTTCAGGGGCTAAAAGGGGGAAACTCCCGCTTTTGGGACTTTTCCCTTTGCTTGTATGCTTAGTGGTACAAGTATGCCAAATTTCATCATTCTAGCACCACCGGAAATGCCCTAGAGGTTTAGATGATGACTCTAATTTTAAACCCCCATTTCAGGGGCTAAAAGGGGGAAACTCCCGCTTTTGGGACTTTTCCCTTTGCTTGTATGCTTAGTGGTACAAGTATGCCAAATTTCATCATTCTAGCACCACCGGAAATGCCCTAGAGGTTTAGATGATGACTCTAATTTTAAACCCCCATTTCAGGGGCTAAAAGGGGGAAACTCTAGCTTTTGGGACTTTTCCCTTTGCTTGTATGCTTAGTGGTACAAGTATGCCAAATTTCATCATTCTAGCACCGCCGGAAATGCCCTAGAGGTTTAGATGATGACTCTAATTTTAAACCCCCATTTCAGGGGCTAAAAGGGGGAAACTCCCGCTTTTGGGACTTTTCCCTTTGCTTGTATGCTTAGTGGTACAAGTATGCCAAATTTCATCATTCTAGCACCACCGGAAATGCCCTAGAGGTTTAGATGATGACTCTAATTTTAAACCCCCATTTCAGGGGCTAAAAGGGGGAAACTCCCGCTTTTGGGACTTTTCCCTTTGCTTGTATGCTTAGTGGTACAAGTATGCCAAATTTCATCATTCTAGCACCACCGGAAATGCCCTAGAGGTTTTGATGATGTGTCAGTCAGTCAGTCAGTCAGTCAGTCAGTCAGTCAGTCTCATAATGTGTCATTTTCACATAGGATTATCACAGAAACCAAATGAGTTAGAAAGCTGGAAGTTGGAGGACTTCCTAGGATTAACACTGTGCCCTTGAGGTGCAAATATGAGTGGTGTACTATTCCCCAGTACCGATTTAAGAGGGGGTTAAAATGAGGCTGAAATGTTTCGGGTAAAGGATTGCTGGTAGTGCACGACAACTTGGCGGGTGCACTGCCGTGCACCCAGATTTAAATTATCATATTTTTTTGAACATCAGTCTTCCTAGCAACTTACAGATTTAAGCTTTTTTGGTGCAAACTTGAAAATTTGTTAAGCCAGCAACAATTAAAACTATGTCCGTCAAAGTGCATTCAAGTTAGTGACCAACGACACGAAATCCCTTCAAAATAATTAATTTCATGATATAATGTTTTCGGACAATGTAATTGTTCTTGAAAAAGCGTAGATACGTAATTTTTTAAATTAATTTAGATCGATTAACAGTAAAATCAGTTGATTGAATTTAATATTGATTAAGGATTTAATGGATAAATGTAACTAAAAAATTGCAATATCTGAACTTCAGCCAATTGATAAACCTCACATATATCGTTTGTTTTTTCGGCCTTTGTCTAAACCAAGACGTTTTTTCATAATATCTGTTACTTCAGTCTAAATGTAATTAAATTTTGAATAATTATGTTTGCTTTACCGTCATACATTTGGGGTTGAAAGAAGTTAATTACGTTTAACTTATATAAAAAGCATAGATTTCGATAAGCATATAATGTTTAACTTTATTCATGAAAGAAGTTTAAAAATTACAATATTTGAAATATAGAATAAAAATGTTTTTTGTTTCGTACACTCTATACATATACATTGTAGTCGAGATCAGACCTCTCTTTATGTACAACCTCCAAAACTGCCAACGGCTGGTGTCACACTAAATTATACAGCGTGTAAATAATTATCTGGAATTCATGTTTTATTATATGCAAGTAACAACGAGTGAATAGTTACAAAAAGAATACTGGAGAATATGCCTGAATACAACAAAACATTTTAAATCACAGTCCTACGATTAGTCTTAGAACGTGGGCCTCAAATTATAACCTCTTAATTGTTTGGGAAACACCTCAACCTAAATATTCGATGTGTCTACCATTGTGGATTGGGCACTCTTACAGACGACTGTTCATGTCTTACAATACGTTTGCAAGCAGTAAACTCATGACGCATGGTAAGACTAATGGTATTGCCGTCTTAGGAAAACCTCGTCCGTTATGGCTTGATGTAGGGGGGTATGATAATGCCGGTAGTGATGCCCTTGTAAACTGGCACAAACAGTAGTATAGCTTAGTGCAACTTCTTGTTCCACCGCTCTATTATTAGCATGAATTGGCTTCAAAACGTGCTACGATTTTAAAATCTCTATCCTCATTACAGACTATACAGTCTCTTCTACGTTCACGATCTTGCACTACCTAAATCACGAAGGTGCTCACCAATCTCGGAAAAGGTGCTTCGCACCGGATGTTGTCGGTGTGAAAACCGTTCGGCATAAAACACTGCCTTTAGTTGAACGTTACCGCGACCTTCACCCAAAATAAAAATCCTTTCCAATTTGTCCTGGTTGGAATAGGTTGGCAATTTGCTAGGAAATGAGACTAACTACTGTAATTCTACTACTTAGCTTCTACACTGAAGACCCCGTTTATCAAAAGGGACCGGAAGTACCTCAAAGTTTTCAAAGATTGCCAGATTGAGCGGGTCATGGGGTTTATAGTGGTGAAGGTTGCTTTGACTTTTGACACGTGACACCGCGGTATGTTTTTGGTGCTCCAATGTCCTCTCCCGATAGGTCCAAACAATTACCATCCTGGTTTTTCGGCTCAGCGTTGCGGTATTGCCGGTCCCATTAAAAATACAAGGTCTGTATTGTTAAGGCTTAGAAATAAGTGGTTTTTATAAACTGGTCCCCAGGATTAGAGACCCCTAACGTCTATAAAAAATAAGCTGGTCCTTAGGATCAGTGACCCTTACCTTAATATTATTTCTATTGGTCCCATTGTAAAATTTTTTTGTTGATATATATAGACGCTAGCCCACTTGCGAGAAGGTTCAAGGTAGTTTGACCATAAAGGATAGGTTTGACTAAATCGACTCTGCGAGGCTTCAAAATTCCAATCGTGCTGAGACTGCTGACTGCCGCGTAGTTTTCAATCTAACTTAATACCACTACCAAAACCTGGTACCACTTGACAAGCCCTTCATTTGGGTCTAAAATCAAGAGTGATGCGGTTTATTGTGTTTGAAAGAGAAAAGTCAAGAGTAGAAATTGGAAGAAAGCTTGAATTTTCAAACTGGTCCCGCCTCAATTCCCATCAAAAAACTTAATTAATAATTTTTTCAATTAAAAAACTGGTCCAAGCAATTAATAAACTGGTTTTGGACCAGTGGACGTGTGCTATTTCTAGGTCTGGTAGTGTTAAAATTGTAACAATACTCCTGTTAAAAAGGCTCAAATACTGTAACAAACAAAAACTTTTTGTTTTCGCTCCATTTCAATGGCTCTCTTTTCAATATGGAAAAAATGTTTTTAAATGACAATTCATTTTAGTGTAAGAATTAAACAGGGAAATTGAGGCTGAGTGAAAGATAAGTGTAGTTTTAATTATAATTTGTTAGTTTAATTATAAGGTATCCATGAATTTACCAAAAACATTCGTGTTTTGGGTTGATTTCACATTAATTATACTTGATTAAGTTTAATTTAACGGTTTATCTAGTGTGGATACAATTTTCGATAAAATATTAACTTTAATTGCAATTACCCTAAAATATGTAAGAGCTTTCGATGTATTTTAATGATGAATTAAATTAATTTGAAAGTGAAATAGGTAACATCTGTGGCTGTGCGAAAAACTTGTGATGTTTTAATCTTAATTTGAGCGCGGTTCGGGAGAGTGGATTAAGCTTAGAAGTATAATTCATTGGAATTTTTTACCCTAATTGCAACGTTTACTGAAGTTTAACATTTTTGCCAGTCATTATTTTACACAAAACATTTGAATTTCGCTCCAATTAATGTACTTTAAAGACAGTTTGAATTAACTCAAGTGTGAAATAGAAAACATTGGGATTTACCAATGGCTTGGGTAGTTTTTAATAAGATTAAAAGTTTTAATAAGATTAAAAGTTATTTGAGTTTTTATCCAAAAAATTAAAATATTTGGCTTAATTTCACGTTAACTATATTTAATTGAGTGACAATTAACGTAGGATTGTGTTTCGGCAGTGTACATTTAGGTTATAAAATGACTTTCAATATATACTTAACCTTAATTGCAATTTTTAGTGGGTTTTGAATCTTATTTTACCTTAAACTTTCGAATTTCGCGCCTATTAATGCACTGTAAAGATACAAAGGCGTCACTTTACGTGATTTTTTGCGCCTCTCATTAACCATACTTTTCGGCGGGAAACCGCGGAGTAACACATAGATCACATGACAAACTGAACTTTTTCTAAAGTTCGCCTGCTCTTGTTTATGTTGGTTCTCTGATCTCTGACCCGAAACGTTGCTCATTATGTATTTTATTTATACATTTTAAAATTTAATTATTAAAGTATAATATTCATTATGATTACATTAAACATTAGAAGTTGAAATGGACCTAAACGATGTATTAAAACATTCTAAGGAGGAGTTCAAAGTGATTTCCATTTACAAAAATCGTTACGAGTTGTTTTCCAAATTAAGAACAACAGTTGAACTATAAAAAGTATCGCAGATAATGTTTTTCGAGTTAATGAAGATGAAAGAAGTTAACACAGTTAATGAAAACTATGGATTGTTATTAAATTGATTTGATATCTTTAGCCTTTGGGTTTGACAAATGTGAAGATCAGAGCCAATCAAGTCAGGCGGAAATTATAGAAAATGTGCGGAAAAATTTTAAATCTAAATCTGACGGAGTCATTGAGGACATAGTGATCATTTTGAATTGGATGGGGCATGCAATTCTTGATTGCTATAACCAACAACAAACAAATGTACAATCTGAGCTCTTATCTGGATCAGAAGGCAATGCAAGCGCTGGTGCAAATATTGAAAATGTATCTTTGAGGCACAAAGAAACAGACATTCTATACGCAGCTTACAGATTAGGGGGAGGAACCCTTGGGGAAATTATTAAAGTTAATAAGGCGCGAATGAACAATTCGAACCTCTCTTTCTCCCAAGTAAATAAAGCCTCACATCTTTTAAAAATTTCTCAGCTACTTTGTGATCCCATTAAATCTGCCAATATAATACCAAAAGCAATGCATAACAGAAACAATGGTGGCATGGATTTCTTGCATGAATCACTTGTTCAGTATGCAAATGAAGTAGCTAATACCATTGCTGCCCATTACAGAAGTATTAGCAAAATAGATGAGAGGAATGTCATAAGTAAGTTTGTTAGAAACTGATAGTCATAGCTTTTTCCTAATAATTTATGTTCTGTTTTAGAAAACACAATGAATCTTGAAACTTTGAAAGAAATGTTTTATTCATCAATAAAAGGTTTTGAGATATGCTGCTTGCCACAAGAGGTTCTCAAAGAATTTAGAATTGTACACTTGAGGAAGATGGGCCATGCACTTTTAAACGATATAATCTTAGCTAAATGTGATAAAAAAAACTGGAAAAACAAAGACCGTGGTCAAGGAGGCCAACTGTTAAGAGACCAGATGTATACCATTTCATCAGGGTCAAAGAAGGTAGAAAAATCTAGGACAAAAAGTACAAATAAAAAGAAAACTTCTGATCCAATTCAAACAAAAATAAACTCGAAACAAACTATCTCAGTCAAAACAGCCTCAAAAGAAGAAACATCTGTTTTAAAACCAACCTTAAAAAACGAAAACCTTTTCAAAATGATGATGAACTAGTTGAAATAGTCACATCAAAATTAATATTAAAGAAACCAAACCTTTTTGAAAACGAAAATCAGGAGGACCAAATCAAAATAGTCACAAGTTCAGTATTAAAGAAACTAAACGTTTTTGAAAACGATAATCCGGAGGATCTGGTGAAAATAGTGAAAACAGTCCCCAAAGAAAAAAATGTCTTTCAAAACCAACCTGTAAAAAATGCGAGATAAAACATGTCCCTTAAAGGACGACCAAATTTGTGAAAATACTTCAACTCGAGGAAGAATTAGGAAAAAAAATTAATAATGATTTTGTTTATTAAACATTAGTTCAGAACTAAGAAATAAGTTCCTATAATACATTTTAAAGCCAATGTAAATTATTGTAACATTTACGTTGTAAGATTTTGTTTTATCTCGTTTAAATAAACAGACTTGACCCACGTTAGTAAAATCCAATATTGACGATACGTCTAACTCAACATTTCTATAAATACTCTCACCAGTTTTGACAGTTTTTGCGCGGCTTTTCATATCAGCACTAATAGGAAGCGATCTTCTCGCGGTTTTGTAATTAATGCTTGTAAGTTTTCCAGCCGTTATAAAACGTAAATGGCTAAAAAACAATTCTACAATACTGCCATTAACTTTTACAGCATACAAATAAAAGGTTTTTTATCTTTATTAAAGTCTTTGACAAAGCCAAGGAATCCAAAAACCATAACACACAAAAGATCCCATGTTTGCCATGGTAAAAAACACTTTCATTCTTTTCCTGACAAAGGTTTCCCACTCTTAATAGTCTCTATCGTCCAGCTTTCAAAGTATTTGTAACCTTTCAAAATATTTGTAACCTTTCAAAATATTTCTAACTGGTTCGGAGTCAAGAGAAAACACCTTTTTGTGAGAAAGAAAACCAGCTTCAAAAAAATTATGATATGCCGAAAGAAAGTCATAGCAAGCCATGACTTCCTTGCTATCATGGGGTGATTCAACTATTTTAGTTTTTTTATTACATGGAAAATCAGGTGTATTGTTTTCATTGCTTTTAGCTTCATCATTATTAGGTAACAAATGAGAATTTGGATTGGCATTATTAAAACGTTCGTTTAAAAATGGTTTTTGCTGAAGTATTTTTGCCGGAGTGACGTTTATTTTTGTCCATGCATCCCGCTCAATGTAAGAGTGGCGCAAACCTTTAACTTGATTAAGTTCAAGATTATCTTTTCTTATATCTTCCCTGGCTTCAACTTCTCGGACCTGTTTCCAACCAAACGAAAGTCCCCCCATTTCAAACGCTCGTGTTCCATCTTCCTTAGAATGACTTAATCCATCTCAAATAATAGCCGAGATTAAAAAACAAACCGATTGAAAGGCGAATATGCACTTCTGGGTTAATACAGTTAATTGTTTGTGGGAAAAGGGAAAAGCACTAGGAAAAAAAGGACCAATGACGTCAAATTTATCTCCAGTGCAGCTCCAAATATATTGTAAAACATACTGGGTCTGACAGGCATTTTTTTAGAGCCTGATTTGTAAAAATTTGAAGTGATGGGATTTCATTCTTATCCATAGCTAATAATAAAAATTATCTAAGCTTTACCTATGAAGGGATTTCCACACTAAGCCTATGGCTTGTTTACAGGTGGGTCCCTTTACAATGCATAGAGGGGTGGTGGCTAGCCCGTATGAATTCATTGGTATTGGCATTCCATACCATTTTGCCAATAACTTTAACTTCATCTAAAACTAAGAAACCGTCTTGTGGTGGTTTCTTTATTTCGCCATATTGTTCAAACTTGCTTTTAAATTTCATACTTTCTCTCTGGAGGTGTTCTTCATCTATTCCAGCACCACATTTAAATTTCTGTACCTTTCTTTTAATAGTGTGAACGCTTGGCAAGTTTATTATTCTGAGAGACTTCAAAGCTCTATACGAAACCGGTGCTCGTGAATATAGTGTTAGGGCAAGATCATATGTTAAAGCGCTGCATCTATTGCCTGTGCTTGTGCCTAAATTTTTCCCCTGGTCTTTCAAAATTTTCCCTAGTCTGGTGTTTTCACTATCCGTCTCCCAAGATATCTAAATGCTTTGGCTAGAAGAGGTTTTTGTTTCTTGACCTCTAAAATGATCCTTTTTACGTCATTCTTGTGGTTTACATTTATGTCACTTAGCACTTGTGCTAATTCATAACTTTGCTCTGTGTTAAGAGTTACTGAATTTTCCTTGATGTCTTTCTCCAATTTTCTTAATCTTTTCTTTTGTCGGTATTATTCGTTAAGTAAGTTCTTAATTCGGATATTTCGGCTTTTGGGTGTTAAATCTTGGATGGGAAATTTCGAACTGATACATCTTCTTCTAAGCTTGGTTCTTGGGGTTGCAGGAATCGTTTTCCGTCTACGTGTAAGGTACCTGTAAAAAGTGAAAATGCAATGCATTTAAGGACAACATAATAAGCTCAATACTGGAGTTTATTAATGCCCTTAGCCGGTGTTAGCTAACAGTATATACTTTTCTAAAGCAGAGCACTTAGGACACATTGATTCTTTTTCTGCCGATGGAACTGAAGATTGTGCTTTTGTTTTCCTAAATAAGACTGGTCAGTGCTTTGACTGCCACCTTTCAGAAGGATGGTCAATTATTTCTCAACTCTTAGGTTTTGCAATTGGAAGATCCTATAATTTCAGTGGTGTCACCATGGGGTAGGCTGGGTTGGCTACCCGTAAATTTCAGAGGGGCACCGAAATTAGAATCCCATAATATTAAAAAACCATTATTACAATATTTTGATCTAGGCCTACAAGGAAATTTACTTTAGACAAAGTTTAACAAGGATGATGAACCTTTTGGTGTCTGATTTTTACAATATTATACAAATGGGAAACAAACACTTTCGTGTTAAAAGTTACCTCGCTTTTTGATTTTTAGCCACATCGTATGATGTACATCTACGATGAGGCTTTTAGTTTGACCTGCCAGGTTGCCATTCTCATAGTAGTAGTAGCAGTAGTAGTAGTAGTAGTAGTAGTAGTGTAAAATTTTCGGTTCGTCATTGAAGGGACAGTGAATGAAAGAGGATTGTGGTGAGGTGATATTTTTCGTTCTTTTTTTACATGGATGGGGGCTGTAATAGTAAGTTTTAGCATTTCACTTAATTGTACAAGTGAGGGTAATGATTGTCAATTTTGTTTACGTTTTCTCGATATATCTAAAGCGAAAGAAACCTTGGATTGCGTTAATATAATGGAAGGTGTTAAACTCTCCCTTAAAATTTCTGTCACACGTCGACAATAAGGATTTCACGGAATCAATCCCGCTCCTCTATTTAAACATTCAAGGAAATCGAGGTTAACTATAAATGCAAAAGCAAGTATGGTATATTTTTTGAATGGTCTTAAGGCGGTGTTTATCACGATCCCAGAATTTACTTGTATTTCTCCAGAAAGCAAAAATAATTTGAAAAGCAAAAGGAAGTATATAGTATCTTAATATATTTAATATATAGTATTACAATTTAATCATAAGTAAATTTATGAACGTAGGGATTACGGCCCAGGTATTTTTTTAGGTCAGGGAAACGAGGGGCTAATCCCTTGGATTTTCTGTTCTTTAAATAAGGTTTAGGTATGCGTTATTGTGGGGCTACGTTCTTTAATTTTACTCTCACTATATGAATCTGAGTCTTAATTGATCAACTAGCAATTTGAAATTAAATTCTTGAATATTAACTTGGGATTATCTATCTTGAACTGAAGGAGTTTTATCTACCATAAATTTATTGTTACAAGTTTGAGTAGCGACATTGGCTGTAAAAGGTTGTTCAACGATTTCTTCTTCAAAGTTTTTGGTTTGATTGTCTATATTAATTGACTCTCAAATCGTAGACGTAGAACTCTAAATGCATGGCTCTGAAGAGAGGACTGGTTTGTTTACAAAGTCAACGTTGGCGGAGGTTTGGAAATCAAAAATTGTTGGATAAGAACCGTGATTAAGATCGACTTTTGCTACTTTTTTTTAAGTATTATTTAGCTCTTAGATCAATTTTAAAGCATTTTTCATTAAAGTGTGCCTGACAAACCTTATATGGTCGGTTCTTCTTTGAGCAAAGGCTTAGTTATTTTTCATGAAGTTTTTGAATATCATCCCGAGCGTACTTTACGCATAGCATTACAAAATCGGGATATTTAATTATATTTGGAACACCAAATAACCTCATGGATTCGCCAATTTGATTCTGGCATCCTTTAATTGTACAATGTTTCATTTTTAATTTGCATAGTTACGAACAGCCAATTTCCAAACAAGAAGGAGAACATGAAGTATATGTATATATTTTTTACCTAGATTCCGTAAGCAGCCGACTCCTGTAAAAGTAATGGTGGACTAGGAGCGGCTAGGGAGCCAATGACAATACAAGGGCCGGCATACGTCACAAAACTGAGAATTTACTAAATCGGAGAAAAAATGGCACCTTTTATAAATAACCAATTTTCGAGATATAAATATATATCATAAATTAACTAATAAGATAATCTTGATCAACTGAAGGAATTGCAAGGTATTAAAGCATACTCTTTTGAAAATAGTTTTAAAGTTAGACGGCCTTTTCCTTTAAAGTTTCGCAACTGGGAACATGTTTTGCAGGTACTTCTGAATGGCGAATCTAATGTTGATGGCTGAGTGTCGATCCTAAAATGGCATGCTAGCCATTGTGTATACTTCTAGCTTGAAATATTTCTTTACAAATTGGCAAGTTAGGCTTAAGTAGCTGTCTATATTCTTACATTTCCAACAATTTGTGGTAAATGAAAGGGACTCTACACTGTTAGAAAAAAAGGTGTTTCATGGGTGTTCGGAAATACCTTGAGGTGTTTATACACTCTTTTTGGAGTGTTTTTTAACTGAGATGGTGTTTTCTCCGTAAAAAGGTGCTAGTTGACTCTTTCAAGGTACTTTTTAAGGAAATCGTGATTCACTGGTACGTAGACACACCTTTAGGTGTTAATTGACCCTTATTAAATTGTTTTTTAAAAGGAAATAGTGTTTTTAATATAAATCTGTTCGAATGGTGCGAATAAACACCTTTGGGCTTTACTTTACACATTTTCAGCTGATATGATGTTTTTTTAAGTGAAAGGTTATTGATATGAGCTTAGAGGAAAATAATCTAGTGAAGCATCCTTAAAATAACCCAAAGATTTTAAAAATCTAAATTATTTAACATTTCTTAAGACTAGCTTATTCTAATATTTGAAGGAATTTATACTTATTTTGATTTTTCAATCTTTGGAAAATAATTCTTGAAGAGTTCAATATGCTGGAATGTCTTGGAATTAGAGTAATTAATAAAATTATCACTTGAATTTCCCCTTGACACAGGTTTTAATCTCTCCGAGTGACGATGACGTCACGGAGAGGTATAACACTGGACGTATCTGTGTGTCTGAGATAATCAAAGCTTTTTAGCTACACAACTACTAAAAGAATCGTAATGCCGAAAAATATTTAAAATATTTCCATTTAATATTCTGCAAAAAGAAAATGTTATCGTTTTGTAAGAGATCTTATCATCCTACTCGCTTTATATTAACTTTGATATGCGTGTTGTGTCTCGATTCAGATGCAATCTTCATTACTCGTTCTATATAAACTCTCACTTGTGTCACTTCAAAGAAATAAATTTATCTTAAATAATTAAATAAATATAAGTGCTATGAATTATTTTAACTGTCAGTATTTTACGTTAATTATAGTTAGGTCGGTTTAAGAAATTTAATTCCTAAAATAATTTTAAACATAGCTATCTATAAAGTTATACTTCTAGGAAACACCTATATCAGAACTTTTGTAAATTTTGGGTATATAAGGTGATTGATTCACACTAAGAGATAAGAAATGCGCAATTGCGTGAACCTTTGGTGGAAGCTCTGCCATTAGGAGGCTAGACGTTTCTCATGTCTCACGTGTGGTGTACACGAAAGACTAGTGCATGGTGTTGTTGTTAGAAACAATTAAATACCGGATAGCATTGGGTGAAACAATTGGTTGTTAGACAGCAGATGAAGGTTTAACGAATAGTTAATGATTGACGTTAAATAAGATGGATATAGCAAAGAAGTAACATTTTCCGAATTTCTGTATACTGCGAACGCGTTCCGGAAATTACGAACACGTTTGCTTCGATTTGCCAACTGCGAACGCGGTGACAGACAGACACACAGACACGTCCAGTCACTTGGAGAGAGGTAAAAATTCTACTTCATTACTCTATCGCCACACTTGTTACCTCTCCGAGTGACGTATGTCACGGAGAGGTTCTAAAATCGACAGGCATGTCTGTGTGTGTGGGTGCGTTTGCATTACTATACTTATGAGGACCGCGACGAGAAAACACACCCTTCCTGTGGGGACCGTAGTCACTTATGGGGACGCACACCCCGGTCCCCATAAAACCCAAAAAAAACATATGCTCAAATTAATTATTTTTTGATTTTAATTGCTTAAAATTAGTTTTTAAGGTGGTCCCCACAAAGGCGGTAAATTACACATTGCCGATTTTGTGTCACACACGGACTGATAATAGCGCCCCCTTATCGGTCCTCGCAAGAACTAAAAAGCACACACTACTACTTCCGGTATAAGTGAAGGCCCCATAAAAGCGGTATTTTAACAATGATCATAAAAATTAAACACAAACGCAACGTTTTCTTTATTTTGAGAAGAAAAGCACATGAATACTTGCTATCTTAACTAGCTCTTATATAAAACGACTATGGAAAGGCACATGTGTTGCCAGTATTACTGTATTAATAAAAATCTAAGATCTTTTAATTTCAAATAATAATAATAGTATGAAAAAAATTATAGGGTGTAGGCAATATTTAAGTTTGTTTAGGCCTCTAAGATAAGAGAGCATAACGTCTCTAAAGTATAATATATATATACACACCAATAGATTACTAATTTCCATTACGTCGGAATATACCAAAACTGAGAGGTTCTTAAAGTCCATAACGGAGCTAAGAAATCAATATCTGAATATTTAATGGGTAACTTGAAGTGTACTATATTATGCCTTATTTTTAATATTTTTGAAAGTTTAGTTTTAATAAAAAACGTTGGGAATAGGGTCTCCATAGCGAATGTAGTAATTCAAATTTAAACACAAAATTTGAATATTTCGAATTTCAATGTAACAAAAAGACATCAAAAACACGAAGATATTTCTACTTCGTCATACGACATCTAGATAAATCGTATTATTTTCATCAAAAGCAAAAAAGATGAAAAACGGTTGACTCAAAGGTCCCCGTAAAGGCTTTGAAAATCCAATATTAGACACAAAATGGTGTAAATTATAAATTTCAAAAAAAAAGGTTTTTTTTAAATAATTTTATACACGACAACCCTCGAAGTTATCTTTTATTCATGCATATGAAAGTTAATAAAAAACGTTTTGAACGGGGTCCCCATAGCGGATGTAGTAATTCAAATTTAAACACAAAATGTTATTTATTACAAATTTCAATTTAACAGAAAGACATCAAAAACACGAAGATATTTCTACTTCGTTATACGATATCTAATTAAATCGCATTATTTTCACGAAAAGCAAAAAACATGAAAAACCTTTGGCTCAAAGGTCCACGTAAAAGATTTAAAAATCCAAAATTAGACACAAAATGGTGTAAATTATAAATTTCAAGAAAAAGATTTTTTTTAAATAATTTTATACACGACAACCCTCGAAGTTAATTTTATTCATCCATATGAAAGATAATAAAAAAACCGTGGGAATGGGGTCCCCATAGCGGATGTAGTAATTCAAATTTAAACACAAAATGTGATTTATTAAAAATTTCAATTTAACAGAAAGACATCAAAACCACGAAGATATTTCTACTTCGTTACACGATATCTAGATAAATCGCATTATTTTCACCAAAAGCAAAAAAGATGAAAACCGTTGGCTCAATGGTCCCCGTAAAGGATTTAAAAATACAAAATTAGGCACAAAATGGTGTGAATTATAAATGTCTATTACAAAGGTTTTTTAAATAATTTCAGGCACGACAACCTTCGAAGTTTACTATTATTCATCCATATGAAAAATAGTAAAAAAACGCCAGTAAAAGGATCCTCATAGCAGAAGTGGTTAGTGAAATTTAAACACTAACTGGAAATTATTACGAATCGGCAATCTAGCTTAATTACCCGCCATCGGTAATCTAGCTTAATTTTCTGCAATCGGTAATCTAGCTTAACTTCCTTTAATCGGTAATCAAGTTTAATGATAATAATAATAATAATAATAATAATAATAATAATAATAATAATAATAATAATAATAATAATAATAATAATAATAATAATAATAATAATAATAATAATAATAATAATAATAATAATAATAATAATAATAATAATAATAATAATAATAATAATAATAATAATAATAATAATAATAATAATAATAATAATAATAATAATAATAATAATAATAATAATAATAATAATAATAATAATAATAATAATAATAATAATAATAATAATAATAATAATAATAATAATAATAATAATAATAATAATAATAATAATAATAATAATAATAATAATAATAATAATAATAATAATAATAATAATAATAATAATAATAATAATAATAATAATAATAATAATAATAATAATAATAATAATAATAATAATAATAATAATAATAATAATAATAATAATAATAATAATAATAATAATAATAATAATAATAATAATAATAATAATAATAATAATAATAATAATAATAATAATAATAATAATAATAATAATAATAATAATAATAATAATAATAATAATAATAATAATAATAATAATAATAATAATAATAATAATAATAATAATAATAATAATAATAATAATAATAATAATAATAATAATAATAATAATAATAATAATAATAATAATAATAATAATAATAATAATAATAATAATAATAATAATAATAATAATAATAATAATAATAATAATAATAATAATAATAATAATAATAATAATAATAATAATAATAATAATAATAATAATAATAATAATAATAATAATAATAATAATAATAATAATAATAATAATAATAATAATAATAATAATAATAATAATAATAATAATAATAATAATAATAATAATAATAATAATAATAATAATAATAATAATAATAATAATAATAATAATAATAATAATAATAATAATAATAATAATAATAATAATAATAATAATAATAATAATAATAATAATAATAATAATAATAATAATAATAATAATAATAATAATAATAATAATAATAATAATAATAATAATAATAATAATAATAATAATAATAATAATAATAATAATAATAATAATAATAATAATAATAATAATAATAATAATAATAATAATAATAATAATAATAATAATAATAATAATAATAATAATAATAATAATAATAATAATAATAATAATAATAATAATAATAATAATAATAATAATAATAATAATAATAATAATAATAATAATAATAATAATAATAATAATAATAATAATAATAATAATAATAATAATAATAATAATAATAATAATAATAATAATAATAATAATAATAATAATAATAATAATAATAATAATAATAATAATAATAATAATAATAATAATAATAATAATAATAATAATAATAATAATAATAATAATAATAATAATAATAATAATAATAATAATAATAATAATAATAATAATAATAATAATAATAATAATAATAATAATAATAATAATAATAATAATAATAATAATAATAATAATAATAATAATAATAATAATAATAATAATAATAATAATAATAATAATAATAATAATAATAATAATAATAATAATAATAATAATAATAATAATAATAATAATAATAATAATAATAATAATAATAATAATAATAATAATAATAATAATAATAATAATAATAATAATAATAATAATAATAATAATAATAATAATAATAATAATAATAATAATAATAATAATAATAATAATAATAATAATAATAATAATAATAATAATAATAATAATAATAATAATAATAATAATAATAATAATAATAATAATAATAATAATAATAATAATAATAATAATAATAATAATAATAATAATAATAATAATAATAATAATAATAATAATAATAATAATAATAATAATAATAATAATAATAATAATAATAATAATAATAATAATAATAATAATAATAATAATAATAATAATAATAATAATAATAATAATAATAATAATAATAATAATAATAATAATAATAATAATAATAATAATAATAATAATAATAATAATAATAATAATAATAATAATAATAATAATAATAATAATAATAATAATAATAATAATAATAATAATAATAATAATAATAATAATAATAATAATAATAATAATAATAATAATAATAATAATAATAATAATAATAATAATAATAATAATAATAATAATAATAATAATAATAATAATAATAATAATAATAATAATAATAATAATAATAATAATAATAATAATAATAATAATAATAATAATAATAATAATAATAATAATAATAATAATAATAATAATAATAATAATAATAATAATAATAATAATAATAATAATAATAATAATAATAATAATAATAATAATAATAATAATAATAATAATAATAATAATAATAATAATAATAATAATAATAATAATAATAATAATAATAATAATAATAATAATAATAATAATAATAATAATAATAATAATAATAATAATAATAATAATAATAATAATAATAATAATAATAATAATAATAATAATAATAATAATAATAATAATAATAATAATAATAATAATAATAATAATAATAATAATAATAATAATAATAATAATAATAATAATAATAATAATAATAATAATAATAATAATAATAATAATAATAATAATAATAATAATAATAATAATAATAATAATAATAATAATAATAATAATAATAATAATAATAATAATAATAATAATAATAATAATAATAATAATAATAATAATAATAATAATAATAATAATAATAATAATAATTCAATTCAATTCAATTCAATTCAAGTTTATTGACTCTGTATAACAACATCCAATTAGGACTTTTCATAGAAATACAGAGTGTTAAATTAAAATTCATATTTGTCTATATTAAATTACTTAAATATTATATAAGATTTAAAAAATACAATGGTTAAAACAGTTCTCCATATATTTAAATACATCGTCGAATAAAATTTAAGGTCTTAAAAGCATTTCTTAAGTTCCGTCTGGAAGAAACTTTTTTTGGAAATAAATATATCTGGGGCGTTACATAGATTATTGTAAGTATTTTGTATCCTTAAAATAGGATTTAACAGATTATTATTTGTATTGTAGAATGAAGTTTTTTCCCTTGTTTTCTGTTGAGCGTGGAAATTAATATTCCCCAATAGATATGAGCAATTGACATAGTTATGAATTAGATTATATAAGAATGATATCTCTAAATATTTAAATCTGTCTTTAAGTGGTAAAATGTTCAATTTTGATATTTCATATTCATTAAGATTTTTAAATTTTTTATAACAAAGGTCTAAAAATTTTCTCTGTACTCGTTCTAATTTAATTATGTTGTAGTTTGAACAACCCCCAAAAACAAGACTACCATATTCGAGTTTCGTCCTTACTATGGTTTTATATAATGTAACAAATATATCCGTATTGTTAAATGTTTTTGCTAGGCGATATATTGCATATAATTTTCTTAAGGAGGTATGCTGTATTATCTCTATGTGTTTGTTGAAGTGTAATTTTGTATCCAGCATTACGCCCAAATCTTGCATATCATATTTCCTTGGTAAGTTCTTATTCCCTACTAGATATTTGTATGAAATAATGTTCGTCTTCCTCGTATACGATATAATGTAAGTTTTATCAGTATTTAGTGGTAATTTATTAAGTTCAGCCCAATCATTTATCAGTAGAAGTTGTTCATTCAAGATTCTACAGTCCTCTCTAGTTTTAATTTCTCGATATATCTTATTGTCGTCAGCATAAGCCTGGTTAATGTAGGATTTATCCCATAGCAGATCATTTATAAAGATTACAAATAACAGGGGTCCTAATGCTGAGCCTTGAGGAACACCTTTTATGGATTTGAATGTGGTTTGTGTGATGATTTGGTTAACTTTTAAATAGTTTTCTCTATCATTGAGGTAGTCTGCAATCCATTCTAGCATTCTACCATGCATTCCATACCAATGAAGTTTTATAAGTAAGATTTTATGGTTCATTCGGTCGAATGCTTTACTTAGGTCCATATATATACAATCTACTTGTTTCTTGCCAACGACTTTTGGTGCCAAGTAGTCCAAGAAAGAAAGTAAGTTTGTGTTGATTGATCTGCCTTTACAGAACCCATGCTGTGTCTGGGCCAAAGATGGTTCAAACCAGGTACTGACATATTTATAAATGATTGATTCGAAGATTTTCGAAAAGGTGCTGATAATTGTTATTAGTCTATAATTATTGACATCTCCTTTGGGTCCTTTCTTGTGGATCGGAACCGCTACTGATTTTTTCCATTTAATAGGAAACATCCCTTGGTTTAAGGAAGCGTTAAAGATATGCAACAATGGAGTTATCATTGACAGGGCACACGCTTTTATAACAAAACCAGGTATGTTGTCCATACCTATAGCTTTGTTTGGTCTTAGCTTCCTGATGGCTTCATCTATGTCCTTTTCCTTAATTCTAAGTGTGCTAAATACTTGAAGTTTTTGTCCTTTCATGCGTTCCTTGAGTAAGTTTTCATTGTCCGATGTCAAATTTGTACTACTTTGCCCATCAATTAAGCCAAAATGTTCTTTAAACCTCATAGCTATATTATTATTGTCCGTTATAAGGTTACCACTCTCATCCTCTAGGCATAGATTGTTTTCCGTCCTAGGTTTTAGCCTGTTGTTCACATAAGACCATAGATTTTGGGGTTTATCATTCAGTTCTTTAATAATCGAATTTCCGTACTTTAATTTGTCTAGCTTCAACAATAGTTGTGTTTCTCTTCTTAGATTTTGAAAGTTACTTAAGTCCGCCGGATCCTTGGAGCGTTTGTATTTCCGATGGTAGTAATGTTTCCGGTTCAGTGACTTCCGCAGCTCTATCGAGAACCAGTGAGGGTATTTAGATCCTTTTCCTACTTTCTTGTAAGGGATAAAGGTTGCAAGGCCTTCGTCAAGGGTCTCATGAAGTTTCTCAACCGAGGTATTTATATCATGAGAGGTAAGTACTTCCTCCCATTTTTGATTTTTTAGGTAGGTGTATAGGCCCTTATAATCTCCCTTTTTAAAGTTAGGTTGGTTTCTCAGGATTTGTGATCTCACTGGGGCAAAGATATTGTGTGTGTCTTGTATGTATATTTGTAAAGGTGGATGGAATAAGTCCACTTTTGAGAATGGTGTTGCGTCTTCGCTACTCCTTACGCATGGGTGGTTTGTTAAAACTAAGTCTAAAACGTTTCCTGTATTATTTTCCACTCTATTGAGCTGATTAAGATTTAAACTTAAGGCAAATTCTAAAAGTGCTTCTGCCTTAGGTTTCACTGCTGAATTGCAGTTTGTTGATGTAAGCATGTCCCAGTTGACACCAGGAACGTTGAAATCTCCCAGTATTAGTATATCACCTTCCCAATTTTCCAATTTCTCAAAAAGTTCATTGAAGTAGGTAGCGTAATCTTCCTTGGGCACTTGGGGCGCAAAATAGTGGTTGCCTATCAGGGTCTTCCGTCCGTTTAATTTGTATAGCTCTATCCACACACATTCGCCTCTTAGTTCAAGATCCATTCGCCGCTTTACTTTAAGATAGTTTTTCACTAATGTCATACTACCTCCCCCCCGTTTTTCAGCCGTACTTGTTAGGTAACGATCTGCTCTGTGTGCTGTCATATCCAAAGGCACAAAATCCATATTGAAGTGTGTATGATTAAGAAATGTTTCTGTAAAGCAAACGATGTCTTGATCGGAATTGTCAAGGTTCGCTCTGACATCATCTAATTTTGTGCGTAGGCCCCGTACATTCTGATACGATATTGATAACTTCCTTGACCTGTTATTCATTGCTGGTTGTGGAAAATTCATTATTGATTTTTGGTTCTTGATCTTCTTTCTCAGTTCGTTTGTCCTCGTATTTTTTCAGGTTTGAATCTAGCTCGATTATGCTTTCCGATTTAGAGGTTGTAACGTCAATGCTGTTAGTACTTGAGTTCTGAGCGTTCTCCAATTTATCCAATTTATCCAGTGTGGTTTCGTCGAGTACACTGTCTCGTACTTCGTCATATTTCCGGTTTTGACGTAGCCATCCCTTGTATACTGAGTATACGGAGTTGACCGGCCAGGAATCAGGGTTATTTAGCTGCTCGAATTCGCTATTCCCCACAGCAACGTGGTACGAGGCATACGTTGGAAAACGGGTTTTCAATCTTGTAACGACCACGGTTTTCAATGAATATTCTTTCACCAGCCAATTTTTGAATTGTTCTGTTGGCATAGCGGGGTCTATGCGAGAAACAAAGAAGGCTTTTTTCCTAATTATCTTCGTGTTGTCTGGGAGGCCTTTCACAATAGTTGAATTCTTTCTTCCCACAGAGATGGTTTTTGTCTCCTTCTTCGGCAGTCTATTTTTAACGTTGTTTGATATTTCCGTATTGTTGTGCTTTAAAGGTTTATTCCTGATTGCGACCTCCTTGTAAGTTGGCATTGGGATTGCGTTGCCTTCTTCAGTTAATGCTTTTTCAACTTTCTGGTCAATGATGCTCATTTGTCCGGTGATAACAGAATTTTGCAGTTTCAGCTCCTTTAATTCCGCTGTTACCCCTTCTATTTTCTTACATATTTCTGGATGTCCTATCTGTGCCTTTTCTAAGGGAAATGGAACGTTGTCGAGTGATACTTTTATTCCTTTAAGGCTTGTTGTTATTGATTTATTTTGTTCTTTTAGGTCCGAAATTTCGTCACCGATGTTCTCAAGAGCTTCCGATAGTGGTTTGTGCGTTTCCAGGTAGTCTCGATCTGCTCTTGTTTCGCTTGTTCTACTCATCGCTTCATTAATTTTGTTTACAATATCTGGATATTGTTCTCTCACAATAAATCCAAGATCATGTATTATGCTTTGGTGCAGTTCAGAGTCTTCATTATTTTTAATTAGAAGTTTTTCCTTTATGCCATCCAGTTCTTCCTTGATTTCAATGTTTTGTTCGGTGATTACCGCTACTTCTTTCCTCAGGGAGCATATAACCTCACTGGTGTTATTATACTTAGCGTCAGATTCACTATCAGGTTTAGACTCATGTTTTTCCGTAGTTGGAGAAGAAGTGGCGCTAGCTACTTCATCCCTCAGCAAGGTTAACTCTTCCGTTAGTCGTTTCTGTGCACTGTCCATTGCTTTGAGATCCAGAGCAATGTTGTTAAGAGTTTCTCTGTGATCACTTAGAGCATCATTTACACATAGCGGTAGGAATTTGGTGAGAAAATCAATAACGGCTTTGCCCGCGGGTTTGAGATCAGTTTTCCCCATAGGTTTTCCCTGACTGGACTGTTTTTCTATTTGTGTTTTAGTTTTAGAGTTATGAGGTAGTGAATAAGATGGCGAGGTAAGCTTCGAAACGCTTGTTTGTGATTTGTTTAGAGTGTCATTTTGGCTAATGGAGATTTTTGAATTACTAGTAGTGGCTGTGGGTAAGATATCACAGTGACCGCAAATAAAGGTATCATTATCTTCAATGGCCTTATCTAAGCAATTTACATGAATTATATAAATACACTGGGTACATTTTACACTTTGTTGTTTCCCAAAAACCTGGGACTTACACTTAGGACAAGCATATTTGTAAGGTGCCATATTAATCAATTACCAAAGTTAAACAAGGGTTATGAGACTCTTTAACGCGGTTCTTTTACATAGGGTAATTAGCTAAAACAGGTTCTTCAATCTTAAAATCTACTGTGTATATCGAAAAACAAAGAAGGGTCCAAAACTTAAAAAAAAAAAAAAAAAAAAAAAATTATTTTAACTTAATTATTTTTCTTAGCTTTTAGGTGCGGGCATCGACTAACGATGAAGGTCTACGGACGTCAAGGACGATCGAAGTCAGGTTGGACGGACAGCTGGCACTTGGGCCTCGGTCACGCGGGTAAGTACTTGTACACTTTAAAACCGATTTTTAAAACTGAATTTTTCCGTAGTGTTTAGACGAGCGGCAGACGTTTAATGAGAATAAATTAAACGCGACTAGAGCGCGAAGCCCAGAAACCGATAAAAAACGATAAAAAAGTTGATTTTTTTATCCGAATTTTGGCCTAATATACGTTAGGTAATTGTCAAAATTATTTTAAATTAATTATTTTTCTTAGCTTTTAGGTGCGGGCATCGACTAACGATGAAGGTCTACGGACGTCAAGGACGATCGAAGTCAGGTTGGACGGACAGCTGGCACTTGGGCCTCGGTCACGCGGGTAAGTACTTGTACACTTTAAAACCAATTTTTAAAACTGAATTTTTCCGTAGTGTTTAGACGAGCGGCAGACGTTTAATTATAATAATTAATAATAATAATAATAATAATAATAATAATAATAATAATAATAATAATAATAATAATAATAATAATAATAATAATAATAATAATAATAATAATAATAATAATAATAATAATAATAATAATAATAATAATAATAATAATAATAATAATAATAATAATAATAATAATAATAATAATAATAATAATAATAATAATAATAATAATAATAATAATAATAATAATAATAATAATAATAATAATAATAATAATAATAATAATAATAATAATAATAATAATAATAATAATAATAATAATAATAATAATAATAATAATAATAATAATAATAATAATAATAATAATAATAATAATAATAATAATAATAATAATAATAATAATAATAATAATAATAATAATAATAATAATAATAATAATAATAATAATAATAATAATAATAATAATAATAATAATAATAATAATAATAATAATAATAATAATAATAATAATAATAATAATAATAATAATAATAATAATAATAATAATAATAATAATAATAATAATAATAATAATAATAATAATAATAATAATAATAATAATAATAATAATAATAATAATAATAATAATAATAATAATAATAATAATAATAATAATAATAATAATAATAATAATAATAATAATAATAATAATAATAATAATAATAATAATAATAATAATAATAATAATAATAATAATAATAATAATAATAATAATAATAATAATAATAATAATAATAATAATAATAATAATAATAATAATAATAATAATAATAATAATAATAATAATAATAATAATAATAATAATAATAATAATAATAATAATAATAATAATAATAATAATAATAATAATAATAATAATAATAATAATAATAATAATAATAATAATAATAATAATAATAATAATAATAATAATAATAATAATAATAATAATAATAATAATAATAATAATAATAATAATAATAATAATAATAATAATAATAATAATAATAATAATAATAATAATAATAATAATAATAATAATAATAATAATAATAATAATAATAATAATAATAATAATAATAATAATAATAATAATAATAATAATAATAATAATAATAATAATAATAATAATAATAATAATAATAATAATAATAATAATAATAATAATAATAATAATAATAATAATAATAATAATAATAATAATAATAATAATAATAATAATAATAATAATAATAATAATAATAATAATAATAATAATAATAATAATAATAATAATAATAATAATAATAATAATAATAATAATAATAATAATAATAATAATAATAATAATAATAATAATAATAATAATAATAATAATAATAATAATAATAATAATAATAATAATAATAATAATAATAATAATAATAATAATAATAATAATAATAATAATAATAATAATAATAATAATAATAATAATAATAATAATAATAATAATAATAATAATAATAATAATAATAATAATAATAATAATAATAATAATAATAATAATAATAATAATAATAATAATAATAATAATAATAATAATAATAATAATAATAATAATAATAATAATAATAATAATAATAATAATAATAATAATAATAATAATAATAATAATAATAATAATAATAATAATAATAATAATAATAATAATAATAATAATAATAATAATAATAATAATAATAATAATAATAATAATAATAATAATAATAATAATAATAATAATAATAATAATAATAATAATAATAATAATAATAATAATAATAATAATAATAATAATAATAATAATAATAATAATAATAATAATAATAATAATAATAATAATAATAATAATAATAATAATAATAATAATAATAATAATAATAATAATAATAATAATAATAATAATAATAATAATAATAATAATAATAATAATAATAATAATAATAATAATAATAATAATAATAATAATAATAATAATAATAATAATAATAATAATAATAATAATAATAATAATAATAATAATAATAATAATAATAATAATAATAATAATAATAATAATAATAATAATAATAATAATAATAATAATAATAATAATAATAATAATAATAATAATAATAATAATAATAATAATAATAATAATAATAATAATAATAATAATAATAATAATAATAATAATAATAATAATAATAATAATAATAATAATAATAATAATAATAATAATAATAATAATAATAATAATAATAATAATAATAATAATAATAATAATAATAATAATAATAATAATAATAATAATAATAATAATAATAATAATAATAATAATAATAATAATAATAATAATAATAATAATAATAATAATAATAATAATAATAATAATAATAATAATAATAATAATAATAATAATAATAATAATAATAATAATAATAATAATAATAATAATAATAATAATAATAATAATAATAATAATAATAATAATAATAATAATAATAATAATAATAATAATAATAATAATAATAATAATAATAATAATAATAATAATAATAATAATAATAATAATAATAATAATAATAATAATAATAATAATAATAATAATAATAATAATAATAATAATAATAATAATAATAATAATAATAATAATAATAATAATAATAATAATAATAATAATAATAATAATAATAATAATAATAATAATAATAATAATAATAATAATAATAATAATAATAATAATAATAATAATAATAATAATAATAATAATAATAATAATAATAATAATAATAATAATAATAATAATAATAATAATAATAATAATAATAATAATAATAATAATAATAATAATAATAATAATAATAATAATAATAATAATAATAATAATAATAATAATAATAATAATAATAATAATAATAATAATAATAATAATAATAATAATAATAATAATAATAATAATAATAATAATAATAATAATAATAATAATAATAATAATAATAATAATAATAATAATAATAATAATAATAATAATAATAATAATAATAATAATAATAATAATAATAATAATAATAATAATAATAATAATAATAATAATAATAATAATAATAATAATAATAATAATAATAATAATAATAATAATAATAATAATAATAATAATAATAATAATAATAATAATAATAATAATAATAATAATAATAATAATAATAATAATAATAATAATAATAATAATAATAATAATAATAATAATAATAATAATAATAATAATAATAATAATAATAATAATAATAATAATAATAATAATAATAATAATAATAATAATAATAATAATAATAATAATAATAATAATAATAATAATAATAATAATAATAATAATAATAATAATAATAATAATAATAATAATAATAATAATAATAATAATAATAATAATAATAATAATAATAATAATAATAATAATAATAATAATAATAATAATAATAATAATAATAATAATAATAATAATAATAATAATAATAATAATAATAATAATAATAATAATAATAATAATAATAATAATAATAATAATAATAATAATAATAATAATAATAATAATAATAATAATAATAATAATAATAATAATAATAATAATAATAATAATAATAATAATAATAATAATAATAATAATAATAATAATAATAATAATAATAATAATAATAATAATAATAATAATAATAATAATAATAATAATAATAATAATAATAATAATAATAATAATAATAATAATAATAATAATAATAATAATAATAATAATAATAATAATAATAATAATAATAATAATAATAATAATAATAATAATAATAATAATAATAATAATAATAATAATAATAATAATAATAATAATAATAATAATAATAATAATAATAATAATAATAATAATAATAATAATAATAATAATAATAATAATAATAATAATAATAATAATAATAATAATAATAATAATAATAATAATAATAATAATAATAATAATAATAATAATAATAATAATAATAATAATAATAATAATAATAATAATAATAATAATAATAATAATAATAATAATAATAATAATAATAATAATAATAATAATAATAATAATAATAATAATAATAATAATAATAATAATAATAATAATAATAATAATAATAATAATAATAATAATAATAATAATAATAATAATAATAATAATAATAATAATAATAATAATAATAATAATAATAATAATAATAATAATAATAATAATAATAATAATAATAATAATAATAATAATAATAATAATAATAATAATAATAATAATAATAATAATAATAATAATAATAATAATAATAATAATAATAATAATAATAATAATAATAATAATAATAATAATAATAATAATAATAATAATAATAATAATAATAATAATAATAATAATAATAATAATAATAATAATAATAATAATAATAATAATAATAATAATAATAATAATAATAATAATAATAATAATAATAATAATAATAATAATAATAATAATAATAATAATAATAATAATAATAATAATAATAATAATAATAATAATAATAATAATAATAATAATAATAATAATAATAATAATAATAATAATAATAATAATAATAATAATAATAATAATAATAATAATAATAATAATAATAATAATAATAATAATAATAATAATAATAATAATAATAATAATAATAATAATAATAATAATAATAATAATAATAATAATAATAATAATAATAATAATAATAATAATAATAATAATAATAATAATAATAATAATAATAATAATAATAATAATAATAATAATAATAATAATAATAATAATAATAATAATAATAATAATAATAATAATAATAATAATAATAATAATAATAATAATAATAATAATAATAATAATAATAATAATAATAATAATAATAATAATAATAATAATAATAATAATAATAATAATAATAATAATAATAATAATAATAATAATAATAATAATAATAATAATAATAATAATAATAATAATAATAATAATAATAATAATAATAATAATAATAATAATAATAATAATAATAATAATAATAATAATAATAATAATAATAATAATAATAATAATAATAATAATAATAATAATAATAATAATAATAATAATAATAATAATAATAATAATAATAATAATAATAATAATAATAATAATAATAATAATAATAATAATAATAATAATAATAATAATAATAATAATAATAATAATAATAATAATAATAATAATAATAATAATAATAATAATAATAATAATAATAATAATAATAATAATAATAATAATAATAATAATAATAATAATAATAATAATAATAATAATAATAATAATAATAATAATAATAATAATAATAATAATAATAATAATAATAATAATAATAATAATAATAATAATAATAATAATAATAATAATAATAATAATAATAATAATAATAATAATAATAATAATAATAATAATAATAATAATAATAATAATAATAATAATAATAATAATAATAATAATAATAATAATAATAATAATAATAATAATAATAATAATAATAATAATAATAATAATAATAATAATAATAATAATAATAATAATAATAATAATAATAATAATAATAATAATAATAATAATAATAATAATAATAATAATAATAATAATAATAATAATAATAATAATAATAATAATAATAATAATAATAATAATAATAATAATAATAATAATAATAATAATAATAATAATAATAATAATAATAATAATAATAATAATAATAATAATAATAATAATAATAATAATAATAATAATAATAATAATAATAATAATAATAATAATAATAATAATAATAATAATAATAATAATAATAATAATAATAATAATAATAATAATAATAATAATAATAATAATAATAATAATAATAATAATAATAATAATAATGAAATGAAATGAAATGAAATACATTTTTATTGTGCATAAAAAAGCTACATGAAGCTCACGAGATTATACACACTTGTCACAAAATCCATAATAGCTCAAATTTTATAATAGGTACGAATTGGTTGGTTTTATCGTTCTAAAAACACAGCTTAATTATGTGCCGAAATTGTAAAATCCAATTAATTATTTAAATATTAAAGTATGATTGCTTTTAAGAGTTTTAAATCTGTACAGTATATGTCAAATTTCTCCTGAAAGAGATTACATGTCCTTTGCATACGTAAGATAGGGTTGAGCTGAAACTTTGAGGGATAAAACGTAGTACACCTACGTAGATTGGAAGGGACAGTGAAAGCCAGTTTCGATAGTAAAATGGGTGAGCAGTAATCTCCACGTACTAATTTAGCCACAAATATCACATCGGATATTTTCCAGATGCTTTCTAATTTATGCAAACGCAAAGTGTCTAATAAGGAATCATAGCTATAGGCATGATCCTTCAGGAAAAATAAATGACAATACTGCACAAACTTCCTCTGTACACCCTCCATTTTATCACGTAAGTAGGCGCTACACCCGCTCCAGACACAACAACCATATAGCACACGAGAGCGAACGAGGCTCAAATACAGGATCC